>NW_027040164.1:0-44802 GCF_034236695.1 Oncorhynchus nerka
GATCTTGGAAGCTAAGCAGGGTCTCGCCTGGTTAGTACTTGGATGGGAGACCGCCTGGGAATACCAGGTGCTGTAAGCTTTTTGTCACTGCCATGTGAAATTTCAACTCTTTGTCCGTTTTTTCCCACAAGGCTGAAATATGTGCCCTTGCTTTGAAATCAGTAAGCAAGGTTAGTTTGTATTTCATCCAACAATCTGTGCTACACATTATGGCTACAGTATATGCAATTTCTTCCACTTTTTGAGTGACACAAAGATGCTTATCTAAATGGTGAAAATGCAACAGCTGTTAATCAGACTCACTTTGACTTTATATAGTGCACCAAGAGATAGTTTCTCGCTTACGACCACACTGGCCTGAGTACGCATTTCCTGATTGGAGAAGTGACGACAGGTGCGAGTGTCTGAGCTGTGAGTGAGTGTTTGCTGGAGAGTGTTTGCTCGAGAGCTATTTTTGTTAATTAAATTGTTTTTTGCAATATAATTTATTATTTTCTTTAGTTGAATAGTTTAAAGTTTGGTTAGTCTTCCCCCTTGCAGTTTTTCTGCTTGGGGGAGAGTTTTTTAAAAATGTATTTTTACTATGACGGACAACATGGAAAAGACAAACGGAATGGACAAAGACAACGAAAAGGCGCAACGGAAGAAAAATGAAGATAACGAAGGAATGAAATATGGAAAAGAATACACGGTGGTAATTAAGTTGGAAGGAGAAGACAAAGTGACGACAATGGAACTACTAAGAGCAATTAAGGAGGAGTGTGGAGAGGTGGTGGGATGCCGAATGAAAGGAGAAAAGAAGTACGAAATTACGATGAGAAATGAAAGAGGAAAAGAACGGTTAATGGATGGATTGCGAATAAAGGACACAAGGATTCTGGGGAGAGATATTAATGTGAAGGAATTGGTGGTGTCTTTTATGAATCTCCCAGTATAATCCCAGTATAATCTCCCAGTATACGTAGACCTAGTTTTGTCCCATGGAATAAATGTTGTGGATCTTAATGTTTTTCCTCATAATCCTGGACTATCGGACCACCATTTTATTACGTTTGCAATTGCAACAAATAATCTGCTCAGACCCCAACCAAGGAACATCAGAAGTCGTGCTATAAATTCACAGACAACACAAAGATTCCTTGATGCCCTTCCAGACTCCCTCTGCCTACCCAAGGACGCCAGAGGACAAAAATCCGTTAACCACCTAACTGAGGATCTCAATTTAACCTTGCGCAATACCCTAGATGCAGTTGCACCCCTAAAAACAAAAAAAATGTCTCATAAGAAACTAGCTCCCTGGTACAACGAAAATACCCGAGCTCTGAAGCAAGCTTCCAGAAAATTGGAACGGAAATGGCGCCACACCAAACTGGAAGTCTTCCGACTAGCTTGGAAGGACGGTACCGTGCAGTACCGAAGAGCCCTTACTGCTGCTCGATCATCCTATTTTTCTAACTTAATTGAGGAAAATAAGAACAATCCGAAATTCCTTTTGATACTGTCGCAAAGCTAACTAAAAAGCAGCATTCCCCAAGAGAGGATGACTTTCACTTTAGCAGTGATAAATTCATGAACTTCTTTGAGGAAAAGATTATGATTATTAGAAAGCAAATTACGGACTCCTCTTTAAACCTGCGTATTCCTCCAAACCTCAGTTGTCCTGAGTCTGCACAACTCTGCCAGGACCTAGGATCAAGAGAGTCTTTTAGTACTATATCTCTTGACACAATGATGAAAATAATCATGGCCTCTAAACCTTCAAGCTGCATACTGGACCCTATTCCAACTAAACTACTGAAAGAGCTGCTTCCTGTGCTTGGCCCTCCTATGTTGAACATAATAAACGGCTCTCTATCCACTGGATGTGTACCAAACTCACTAAAAGTGGCAGTAATAAAGCCTTTTGAAAAAGCCAAACCTTGACCCAGAAAATATAAAAAAACTATCGGCCTATATCGAATCTTCCATTCCTCTCAAAAATTTTAGAGAAGGCTGTTGCGCAGCAACTCACTGCCTTCCTTCCTGAAGACAAACAATGTATACGAAATGCTTCAGTCTGGTTTTAGACCCCATCATAGCACTGAGACGGCACTTGTGAAGGTGGTAAATGACATTTTAATGGCATCGGACCGAGGCTCTGCATCTGTCCTCGTGCTCCTAGACCTTAGTGCTGCTTTTGATACCATCGATCACCACATTCTTTTGGAGAGATTGGAAACCCAAATTGGTCTACACAGACATGTTCTGGCCTGGTTTAGATCTTATCTGTCGGAAAGATATCAGTTTGTCTCTGTGAATGGTTTGTCCTCTGACAAATCAACTGTAAATTTCGGTGTTCCTCAAGGTTCTGTTTTAGGACCACTATTGTTTTCACTATATATTTTACCTCTTGGGGATGTTATCCGAAAACATAATGTAAACTTTCACTGCTATGCGGATGACACACATCTGTACATTTCAATGAAACATGGTGAAGCCCCAAAATTGCCCTCGCTAGAAGCATGTGTTTCAGACATAAGGAAGTGGATGGCTGCAAACTTTCTACTATTAAACTCGGACAAAACAGAGATGCTTGTTCTAGGTCCCAAGAAACAAAGAGATCTTCTGTTGAATCTGACAATTAATCTTAATGGTTGTACAGTCGTCTCAAATAAAACTGTGAAGGACCTCGGTGTTACTCTGGACCCTGATCTCTCTTTTGAAGAACATATCAAGACCATTTCAAGGACAGCTTTTTTCCATCTACGTAACATTGCAAAAATCAGAAACTTTCTGTCCAAAAATGATGCAGAAAAATTAATCCATGCTTTTGTCACTTCTAGGTTAGACTACTGCAATGCTCTATTTTCCGGCTACCCGGATAAAGCACTAAATAAACTTCAGTTAGTGCTAAATACGGCTGCTAGAATCCTGACTAGAACCAAAAAATTTGATCATATTACTCCAGTGCTAGCCTCTCTACACTGGCTTCCTGTCAAAGCAAGGGCTGATTTCAAGGTTTTACTGCTAACCTACAAAGCATTACATGGGCTTGCTCCTACCTATCTCTCTGATTTGGTCCTGCCGTACATACCTACACGTACGCTACGGTCACAAGACGCAGGCCTCCTAATTGTCCCTAGAATTTCTAAGCAAACAGCTGGAGGCAGGGCTTTCTCCTATAGAGCTCCATTTTTATGGAACGGTCTGCCTACCCATGTCAGAGACGCAAACTCGGTCTCAACCTTTAAGTCTTTACTGAAGACTCATCTCTTCAGTGGGTCATATGATTGAGTGTAGTCTGGCCCAGGAGTGGGAAGGTGAACGGAAAGGCTCTGGAGCAACGAACCGCCCTTGCTGTCTCTGCCTGGCCGGTTCCCCTCTTTCCACTGGGATTCTCTGCCTCTAACCCTGTTACGGGGGGGGGGGTCAACTGGGTGGGTTGATTCACTGCTGTGGTCAGCCTGTCTGGGTTGGCGCCCCCCCCTTGGGTTGTGCCGTGGCGGAGATCTTTGTGGGCTATACTCGGCCTTGTCTCAGGATGGTAAGTTGGTGGTTGAAGATATCCCTCTAGTGGTGTGGGGGCTGTGCTTTGGCAAAGTGGGTGGGGTTATATCCTTCCTGTTTGGCCCTGTCCGGGGGGTGTCCTCGGATGGGGCCACAGTGTCTCCTGACCCCTCCTGTCTCAGCCTCCAGTATTTATGCTGCAGTAGTTTATGTGTCGGGGGGCTAGGGTCAGTTTGTTATATCTGGAGTACTTCTCCTGTCCTATTCGGTGTCCTGTGTGAATCTAAGTGTGCGTTCTCTAATTCTCTCCTTCTCCCTTTCTTTCTCTCTCTCGGAGGACCTGAGCCGTAGGACCATACCCCAGGACTACCTGACATGATGACTCCTTGCTGTCCCCAGTCCACCTGGCCATGCTGCTGCTCCAGTTTGTCCCAACTACCTGTTCTGCTGTCCCCAGTCCACCTGGCCATGCTGCTGCTCCATTCAACCTGCCTTATGCTGGTCATTTATGAACATTTGAACATCTTGGCCACGTTCTGTTATAATCTCCACCCGGCACAGCCAGAAGAGGACTGGCCACCCCACATATGCTCTCTCTAATTCTCTCTTTCTTTCTCTCTCTCGGAGGACCTGAGCCCTAGGACCGTGCCCCAGGACTACCTGACATGATGACTCCTTGCTGTCCCCAGTCCAACTGACTGTGCTGCTGCTCCAGTTTCAACTGTTCTGCCTTATTATTATTCGACCATGCTGGTCATTTATGAACATTTGAACATCTTGGTCATGTTCTGTTATAATCTCTACCCGGCACAGCCAGAAGAGGACTGGCCACCCCACATAGCCTGGTTCCTCTCTAGGTTTCTTCCTAGGTTTTGGCCTTTCTAGGGAGTTTTTCCTAGCCACCGTGCTTTTACACCTGCATTGTTTGCTGTTTGGGGTTTTAGGCTGGGTTTCTGTACAGCACTTTGAGATATCAGCTGATGTACAAAGGGCTATATAAATACATTTGATTTGATACTGGGCAAGCTGAGTAGCTGGGGAGTGGCGGCCGTCTCGGAGATAAGGAGGAGAGTTTGGCCAGGAACGGAGGTGGTTGACGGGACACGTTTCTGCAAGGTCAAGTTCACAGAAAAAGTGACATCATTACCTTATTCTACAAGAATTGAGACGTTGGAGGGAGCAGAATATTTCAGGGTCATTCATGACAAACAGGTCAGAGTGTGTCGTATGTGCATTCAACCCGGGTACATAGTTAAAGACTGCCCGGAATTTAAGTGTTTTAAGTGTGGCAATCAAGGACACTATGCGAGAGAATGTGATGGAGAGAAGGAAAGGAATTTTTGTGGTGGATGCAGAAAGAGATTGGCGGAGTGCAACTGTGGAGAGGATAGGGCTGAAGAGGGGAGTCAAACAATATTTGAGGAAGCAGTGGTATTGTCGCAAGAAGGAGAAGAAGATGGAGGAGAGGACGTGGTGGAAGGTGGAGAGACGGAGGAAGGAAGAAGGAAGAAGGACCAGAAGATAAATGAAATTGGGCAGGAGGAGGGGGGGAGTGGACTGGGGGGACTCACAGGTTTTGGGGGAAAGCACAGCACTAACAAGTAGCTCGGGGGGTGAAGAAATGGAGGGGGTTATGGAGTTGATGACAATACCAGAGACGGCGATGAGCACGGGGAGCACAACGACTATACCAGAAGTGGAGATGAATACGGGGAGCACAACGGAGGTGGATGCCAAGAGTGGGAGTTGGCTGGATAACATGGAATTGGAGGAGATATCGGACACGGATGATGGGCAAAAGATGGAAAGAACGAGGGAAGGATACAGGAAGAGGAAAGCGGTGGGAAGAGGGGGAGAGAAAGGGTGGAAGAAGAAAGAAACTGGATAACAGGTAGAGGATAATGAAATTATATATTATTATTTTATTATTTATTAGAATGGTCAATATAATGTCAATAAATGCAAATGGTTTGAGAACAATGGGAAAATTTAATAGAATAGTCCAAATGAAGAATTCAGATATTTTATGTATTCAAGAAACACACTGGGATAATGTTTGTGTTTTAGAAGTAAAAAAAATATGGAGGGATTTTATTTATGTAAACAATGGCAGAGGGAATTCAAGTGGGGTTGCAATTTTATTAAGGAAGGATGTAGTAGAAAATGTGAAGAAGATATATAATGATAATAATGGGAGGATTTTAATTTTGGATTTTGAATATATGAATAGGGTTTTTAGGATTATAAATATTTATGCGCCGAATAATGAAATAGAGCGAAGGAATTTATTTTTAGAATTAGTGAAATGGTGCAAGGGTAACTGTATTTTAGTTGGGGATTTTAATGTTAAAATGAATAGATTAGATATGTCAAGGGGAGCTATTTTTAGAAGTGACGTATCGAGGGGGGTTTTAAGGAAGATTATGTGTGAAAACAGTCTGATTGATATATGGAGAGACGAGAACCCGAACAAGAGAGTGTTTTCTAGAAGGCAGGTGGTTTTAGGGGAGTTGAAACAGACACGGATAGATCTGGTTTTAGTAAATGAAGGGTTAAGGAATTTTATGAAGGATATTAATTATATTTTTACAACTTTTAGTGATCATGCTGGGTTAACATTTTCGGTGGGGTTAGATAAGGAAAGGAAAGGGGGGGGGAATATGGTGCATGAATGCAGGGTATCTAGGTGATGAAGAATATGGAATACAGCTTAAATCTTTGATAGAACATGAAATGGAGGATAAGCAAAAAGGGAATGATAAGTGCCAGTGGTGGGAAAATGTAAAGAAAAAAATTAAAGGTTTTAGTATTAGATATGCAAGGAAGAAGAGGAGTAGGATGACAAGAGAAGAACATTTTTTAAGAGAAAAGTTGAATGAAGAAATGAGGAAATGTGATATTGATCCTATTTATAATATTGAAAGGTTTTTAGATTTAAAGGCACAATTGAGCAAATGTGAAATAGATAAGTGTAAGGGGGCATCTATTAGAAGTAGGGCAAAGTATGTGTTGGAAGGGGAAAAATGTACGTCTTTTTTTCTTGGTTTAGAGAAAACTAAACAGACAAAATCATATATTAGTGAGATAGAAAATGTAAAGGGTGAAGTGGTAAATGATTATGTTGAGATATTAGAAACCGTACAGAATTTTTATAAGGATTTATTTAAGAAAGGGGAGGTGGATGAGGGGTGTGTAAAGAAGATTTTAGGTAGTGTGGATGTGCAAATTGGTGTTGAGGATAAGCAAAGATGTGATAGGAAGATAACAGTGGATGAAGTGAAAGATGCCATTAAGGGTTTACAAATAAATAAAAGTCCTGGAGAAGATGGACTAATTGCAGAGTTTTATCAAATGTATGAAAGTTTTTTAGCACCGATTTTAATGGAAGTGTATCAATATATGGAAGATAATAATACTGTTTCAGACTCCATGGTGACAGGGCTGATATCGATTTTATATAAAAATAAGGGGAGCAAATTAAAATTGGAGAATTATAGGCCAATTAGTTTATTAAACTCAGATTATAAGATTTTAGCTAAGATATTGGCAAATAGGATGAAGATGGTTTTAAATGATATTATAGCACCTACACAAAATTACAGTGTGCCTGGAAGAGACATAGCTGATACTATTATTACACTTAGAGATGTGATAAATAAAATGAATAGCGATAAGAGAGGGGGAATTGTTTTAAGTATAGATTTTAATAAAGCTTTTGACAGGGTGGAACATGATTTTATGTTTAGGGTACTGGAAAAATATGGGTTTGGAAACAGAATAATAGGATGGATAAAATGATTATATAGAAAGGCAAAAAGTAGGGTAAAATGTAATGGGGTTTTAACAGATTCTTTTATTCTTGAGAGATCGGTGAGACAGGGGTGCCCTTTATCAGCATTATTGTATGTTTTATCGGTAGAACCCTTAGCGGCATACCTTAAAAAAGATAATTTTATCAATTGTGTAGAGACTCCGCAAGGAGGTTTTAGTTTAATTCATCAATATGCAGACGATACCACAATAACAGTTAGAGATGAGGGAAGTGTTAAAAGGGTGATGGAGTGTTTTAAAGTATATGAGCAAGCCTCAGGAGCAAAAGTGAATATGGAGAAGTCAGTAATAATGTATGTTGGGAAGATTAATGAGGGGACTTTTCCTTTTAAAATGGTAAATGATTATTTTAAGGTGTTAGGTGTGTTTTTAGGGGTGAAGGAACAGGAAGCTAGGGATCTGACATGGAGTGGTGTAATGAATAAAGTTAGAAAGGTGGTAAATATGTGGAGGGGGTGGTCTTTGAAATTAAAAGGGAAAGTAATTGTTGTAAATTCCTTGCTGATGTCAATTTTTATTCATGTCATGAATGTTTTAGACGTACCAGAATGGGTTTTATCGGAAATAAATAAGATTATAGTTGATTTTTTATGGGATGGGAAAGGTGCGAAAATTTCTTTTAAAACTTTGATTGCAGGTTATGAGGAGGGGCAGGTTATGAGGAGGGGGGTTTGAAGTTGGTGGATTTAAATGTGAGGAAAAAAGCAATTAGAGTCAAAATGGTACGTAAATATTTATATGGTGAATTAGATTATGGATGGAAAAGATTTTTTAAGGAGTATTTGCAGGAGGTTGGGAGGATGGGGGACAATGGTTTATTGATGTGTATGAAAAAGGAAATGTTAGGTAATATACCTTTGTTTTATAGAGAAGTGTTTGAGGCTTGGGGGGAGTTTTTACCAAATATTTATTATGAGTGTACCATTTTAGACAATATTTTAAATCAGCCAATTTTTTTAAATCCCAAGATACAGTATAATAATAAGATGTTGTTTTGTAAATATTTTATGAGGGCTGGGATGAGACAGATTGGGGACATTTTATATGAGGTCATTCCGGGGTTCCTTCCATGTCAGGCAATATTTGATAATGTGGATGAAGAAAATGATGAAATAAGTAGAACTACTGTGGAGAACATGTATAAGAGAATATTAGGATGTCTTCCTGGGGAGTGGGGTGTTTTAATAAATAAAGAGGTGGCTACAAGAGCTAAGGGTTTACCGGTTTTATATTATGAAAGTAATGGGAAGAAGTATGATTTGTCAGGTTTGAAAGTTAAAAAGATTTATGAAAAATGTATTTTAAGAGAGATAAAAACTCCTGCTTCGGAAAAAGTGTGGTCTAGGGTGTTTGCAAATATAGATGTGAAATCAATATGGAAGAATGTAAATGTAAAATATAATTCTATAGAATGTGAAGACAATGATTTTAAATTGAAACATAATAGGATTTTTCTGAACGTGGTTTTACATCAAATAAATAGAGATGTTAAAAGAGAATGTGATATTTGTGGTACGGGGGTGGAAAATTTTATGCACTTTTTTGTTGAATGTAGTAGATTAGAAGAGTTTCATAAGTTTTTAAAGGGGATTTTAGTACAACATTGGGGAGAAGAGATTGTTGCTGGGGTTGAGTGGAGGAGGTTGTTTCTTTTTGGTTTAACTGGGAAAAGCAAAGTTTTTAATTTTAATTTGATGAATTTTGTTCTTAGTCATGCCAGATACGCTGTAAGACTAAGAAGGAATTTGGGACATTATGAAGGGAAAATTGTGAGTGTGGAGGTTTTATTTAGAAGTATTTTAGAGAAAGATATAGAAGTAATATATAAACATGGTGGATGTAATTTTGAAAAATTGTTTGTGTGGGGGAGCACTTTTATTGAAATTGAGTCGAATGGAAAACTTGGTTTTAATTATTAATTGGTTTTGGTGGATGATTGGGTTTTTAATAGGTTTTCTTTTCTTTTCTTTTTTGATTTTGTAAAAGGATGAATTGTTCATCCTTTCTTATAAATTGATTGAACGTTGGAAATATTATGTGTTTTTTTCATAATAAAAGATTTTAAAAAAGTATGCCTGATCTCGTCTGATCTCGGAAGCTAAGCAGGGTCGGGCTTGGTTAGTACTTGGATGGGAGACCGCCTGGGAATACCAGGTGCTGTAAGCTTTTTGTCACTGCCTTGTGAAATTTCAACTCTTTGTCCGTTTTTTCCCACAAGGCTGAAATATGTGCCCTCGCTTTGAAATAAGTAAGCAAGGTTAGTTTGTATTTCATCCAACAATCTGTGCTATTTTTGTTAAATTAATTGGTTTTTGCAATATAATTTATTATTTTCTTTAGTTGAATAGTTTAAAGTTTGGTTAGTCTTCCCCCTTGCAGTTTTTCTGCTTGGGGGAGAGGTTTTTTGGATTTATCTTTTTACTAGGACGGACAACATGGAAAAGACAAACGGAATGGACAAAGACAACGAAAAGGCGCAACGGAAGAAAAATGAAGATAACGAAGGGAATGAAATATGGAAAAGAATACACGGTGGCAATTAAGTTGGAAGGAGATGACAAAGTGACGACAATGGAACTACTAAGAGCAATTAACCTCTTACCTCTACCTGGGACGCTTGCGTCCCAACTAGAGGTCTGGAAATGCAAATGTGCTACGCTAAATGCTAATAGTATTAGTTAAAACTCAAAAGTTCATTAAAATACACATGCAGGGTATCAAATTAAAGCTACACTCGTTGTGAATCCAGGCAACAAGTCAGATTTTTAAAATGCTTTTCGGCGACAGCATGAGAAGCTATTATCTGATAGCATGCACCAATACACTACAACAGAAAAGCACAGCAGGGGACGTAAACAAAATAATTAGCATTTCGGCGTTGCACAAACCGCACAATAAAATAGAAAACAGTCATTACCTTTCACCATCTTCTTTGTTGGCACTCCTAGATGTCCCATAAACACTATTGGGTCTTTATTTCGATTAAATCGGGCCATATAAAGCCAAGATATCGTTATATGTAGACTGTGTGATAAACGAAAAAAACAGCGATTTCACAACGTAACGTCATTTTTTAAAATTCAAAAAGTAGACGATAAACTTTCACCAAACACTTCGAAATACGTTTGTAATGCTACTTTAGGTATTAGTAAACGTTAATAAGCGATAAAAATCATCCGTAGGCGATGTAGATATCATTAGCTGTCGTCTTGGAAAAAAATTCAGGAGAGAGCTCTTCCGGAATGATCTGGGCGGAGACCGGAGGTAAGCGGTGCCCCTCTTTCGGTTCAACCAAGAATCAAAGACGATTAAATTCACAAGATACTCAACAACATGGGGATGCTGTGGGAGTTCAATGTTCGGTCTTATCTAATTCGGCTCACTGTTAACAATTGCGGTAGTGGCGCAAGGATATTTATTTCCATTTTCTGTGATCAGGTTTTCCTGCGCTTTCCGATGTAACGCACGTTATGTAATAGCCACAGTCGTGATTTAACCAGTTTTAAAAACGTCCGAGGGTTTCCTATACACACATTCTAACCATATGAACGTACTATATTCCTGGCATGAGTAGCAGGGCGCTGAAATGTTGCGCGATTTTTAACAAAATGTTCAAAAAAGTAGAGGGTAGGAGCAACTAGTTAAGAAAAGCCGCTAAAGGTTCAACTGATAAAACATACAATAAAGCTGATAAAGGACATCCCTGTCTTACCGATCTCTCAATAGTAAAAGCGTCAGTTAAAATCCCATTGCATTTCACCCTACTTTTTGCATTTCTATATAATAATCTAATCCACCCTATTATTTTATTACCAAAGCCAAATCTGTCCAAAACCGTAAACAGAAAATCATGTTCTACCCTATCAAAAGCCTTATTTGAATCCATGCTTAACACAATTCCCCCCATCTTATCCCCATTCATTTTGTGTATCACGTCTCTAATTGTATTAACAGCTATGTCCCTCCCAGGAACACTATAATTCTGTGTTGGTGCAATAATATCATGTAAAACTCTTTTCATCCTATTCGCTAACATTTTGGCTAAAATCTTGTAATCCACATTCAATAAACTAATAGGCCTATAATTTTCCAATTTGACCTTACTCCCTTTATTTTTATATAAAATAGTTATCATCCCTGTCACCATCGATTCTGAAACACAGTCATTCTCCTCCATATAGTGGTAAACCTCCAATAAAATAGGTGCTAAAAGACTTCCATACATTTGATAAAATTCTGCAATGATCCCATCTACACCAGGGCTCTTATTCACCTGTAAATCCTTAATCACATCTATAACTTCATTTACTGTAATCGTCCCATCACACATCAATTTATCCTCTACATTAATTTTCACCTCCACACTATCTAAAATCTCCTGTACACACCCCTTATCCACCTCCCCTTTCTTAAATAAGTCCCTATAAAAATTCTGCACCGTCTCTAAAATCTCTACATAATCATCTACTACTTCACCCTTTACATTTTCAATCTGTCTAAGATATGTTCTCCTTTGAGTACTCTTCTCTAATCCTAGAAAAAAAGAAGTGCATTTCTCCCCCTCCAAAAAATACTTTGCTTTGCTTCTTATAATAGCCCCCTTACACTTATCTATGTCATATTTACTCAATTTAGCCTTCAACTCTAAAAACTTTTCTATATTATAATTAGGTTCACTGTCACACTTCCCCATTTCTTCATCCAATTTAGCTCTCAACTCATGTTCTTCTCTTTTCATCCTACCCCTCTTTTTCCTTGCATATCTTATACTAAAACCTTTTATTTTTTCCTTAACCTTGTCCCACCATAAACACTTATCATTATCTTTCTGCTTATCCTCCATTTCACATGTTATCAAAGATTTAAGTTGTTTACAATAATCCTCATCCCCCAAATAACTATCAAATAACTATCATTCATACACCACGTACCACCTCCACCCACGAGAAAATTAAATATGCATGGTCGCTAAAAGTTATAAAAACATACTTAATATCTTTCATAAAATCTCTTACACCTTCTTTAACTAAAACCAGATCTATTCTAGTTTGTTTTAATTCCCCTAAAACCACCTGCCTTCTAGAAAATTCCCGTTTATCGGGATTTTCATCTCTCCATATGTCAATAAGTTTTTTCTCCAACATCACCTTTTTTAAAACCCCCCTAGATGCATCATTTCTAAAAAATAGCTCCCCTTGTCATATCTAATCTGTCCATTTTCACATTAAAATCCCCCACCACAATGCAATTTCCCACACACCATCGCCCCACTTCAATAAATAAAACCTTGCGCTCTATTTCGTTATTTGGAGCATAAACATTTATAATTCTAAAAATCCTATCCATATACTCAAAATCTAAAACTAAAATCCTCCCATTGTTATCATCACATATATGTACCACTTTGTCCACCACATCCTTCCTCAATAAAATAGCAACGCCACTAGAGTTCCCCCTACCATTATTCACAAAAATAAAATCCCTCCATATTTTTTAAACTTCCAATACACAATCATTGTCCCAATGCGTCTCTTGTAAACACAAGATATCCACGTTCTTCATTTGAACTATATTTTGAAATTTGTCCATTGTCCTTAAACCATTTACAATCACCCTGAAGTATTCACCCCCCTCCTGTGTCTCGAACTTTGTGGAGTACGGCAAAGACTGCACGGTGTCCGTGAACTTCACCTTACAGCATCTAGTTCCATCCACGATCTCTGTCCCCGGCCAAACTCTCCTTCGGATATCCGTGACGGCGGCTACACCCCAGCTGCGCAGCTTTCCCATTATAACACCGTCTGTAATATAAACCGGCAAGTTCATAAACGAGACTATTAGTTCGTTTGTCATTACGTCTCTCGCCATTATCTTTGTGTCCTTCATCATGAAACCATCCATTAACCTCTCTTTTCCGTTTCCATCCCGCATCGTGACTTCATATTTCCTGGCTCCTTTTATTCTGCACCCCACAACCTCTCCGCACACTTCCTTAATTGATTTCAGTAATTCCATCGTCGTTATTCTGTCTTCTCCAATCAATTCTACTACCACCGTTCGTTCTTTGCCATATTTTAACCCATCTTCAGGTCCTTGTTCTTTGCCATGTTGTCCATCATAATAAACCAAAAATATGCAACAAAACTCTCCCCAAGCAGCAAAACTGCAAGGGGAAGAACGAACCAAACTTAACTTATTCAACTACAAAAACCACAATTATACTTCAAAACTGTTGAAATATAACCACAAAAAACGCTCAAGAAAAACTCTTGCGCAAACACTCACTCACAGCTCAATCAACCGCACCGGTCTCACTTTTCCACACCGAAACGTGTACTCAGGCCGGTGTGGTCGTAACTATATCTTGGTGCACTATATAAAGTCAAAGTGAGTGTGATTAACAGCTGTTGCATTTTCACCATGTAGATAAGCATCTTTGTGTCACTCAAAAAGTGGAAGAAATTGCATATACTGCAGCCATAATTTGTAGCACAGATTGTTGGATGAAATACAAACTAACCTTGCTTACTTATTTCAAAGCGAGGGCACATATTTCAGCCTTGTGGGAAGGCCTTTTTTTTCTTTTTCTTTTTATTATAAAAATGTCATAGTAATTTACAACCAAATCACATAAACACTAACAATCCTTCTATTCATTTCATTCCATCAACATCAGAAAATTTTTCCAAAACAAAACCCCCCAAAAATAAAATAAAATAAAAATAAAACATAATTACACCATCATATTCACTAATAAAAAATACATAATCTAATATAGACATTAGACTTACACAATTTCAGAAGTTAACCCTAAATCCCCCTCCTCCCTCCTCCATAGACACTAAAGTACTCACCTTTACAAACATACTTTCAAATTTCTCTAGTTTTGCATTATATATTAATTCCACATGCTTACTTAAACTTACTTTAAAGATTACCCAGACATTCCACTTTTTTCCTTCAAAATGTTCCATATTCCTTCTACAGTAAATTGCATACCTCCCAAAACTCAATACAATATTCAACAGGTACACATTCACACCTGAACATTTCCCCACCACTCCAAACAATATTAACCTGTCCCATGCAAAACTTTCTATAAACTCTCTTCTCCAGTGCCTCCACAACAAAAGTTTTACTTCATTGAAAAAATCTGTCAGACATGGACATTCGACAAATAAATGTAACAAATACTCTGGCTTCATCATACACACATCACATTCACGCCGAACATCATGGTTTATCTGATGTAAAACAATATTTGTGTATATACGATTATGCCGTAACATAAAATCCATGTTCTCACAATTTCGTTTATTCCCAAACAAAACCAAATTCTCCCACAACAAAGAAACATCCAAATCAAAAAACATTTTTCTCCACATCCTCTCAGCCGCAGGCCTCACACACACTGACTTCAACATACACTTGTACACTCTTTTCTGTGTTACTTTTGATAATAATTCTTTCCCCGATCCCTTACAACTATAAGCCCAGGGTTTGTAAGGCCCTAGTTAAAATCTTATTTTCCGGTTGTGTCAGTAAAGAACTCTAATAATCGTTATCTCACGCCACTAATTGTTAGACTCCCCTCTCGCATGGAACTATCATGTCTATAGATATGGCTTTTCTCTAAAGTCCTTACATTTCCTTAATCAATCTATCTTAATCCTAACAATAATCCTAAATTATCACAGATGTCCTATATTCCTGTTAAATATAATACTATTTAAAAACTTATAATAATCAATCAAGGTCTAATAAATGCTAACCATATTAAAAATCCTTCCTACACTAACAAGCCCTCTCCTTGGGGACCCTCAGTATTCTATCTGACAATAACATGGATTTAATATGTGTTGCAAAGTGTGGAATAAAACTTTGGTCATGGAAAACAGAGTAAAGCAGAACAAAGCATTATTATAACCCATCTGGTCCTCTCAGCTATTCCTATCCTGCACCAGGTGGGCACCATGCCACCCTTCACGACAGGGAGAACAAACCTACATGGGTCATCCTCAGTCAGTCTCATCCTCCCCTGAAAGCATGCTTCAGTATCAGCCTCTCCAACTGGAGCATCAAGCAAAGGCATCATGCCTGAAGCCTTCACCACATCTGTAACAGACTTCTTGAAACACGGTATGATGCAAGCAGCACAACACATCAATAACGAAAATAAAATAATTAGGGTCAGAAATCCTGTAACCACCATACCAGTTTACTTACCAAACCAGGCCAAGACAACAGACTCCTCCACTCCCGCCATGGTCCTCATCTCAACAGATAGTGCATCAAGCCCATTAAGGACCTTAGATATACTACCATCTGGACTGGTGTTATTAGGAATATACGTGCAACATTGTTCACCGAACATCTTGCAGACGCCCCTGACTGGCAAGAAGCATATCCAAAGCAAGTCTATTCTGTATAAGACAGCCACAAATTGTCCCTACCATCAAACCCAGTCTCTGTGCCTAATTGATCAATAGTTGAATAATCTAACATTAATTACCTGAATGGGATTTTTAACCCAGTGGTGGCAGGTTCGGTCCAGGGGTGGTAGAGGAGTGTGTCTGGCCCTGGTTCGTCTGGGACCTCTGGTTTTGGCAGTACCTTAATAGAAAACACACCCATCGTGTCTGACACGGTCCTTTGTAGTCCGAGGGTGTAAGTGCCTGCATCAGAGAGCTTAATAGTTTTGATGGTTAGTAGGATTTCATCACCTTTACAAAGTTCAACAGTGCTCCCAGGTTTCCCCCATATCATGGAAAACCTATCCACCTTTGTGGGATCCCCTATGCCATAAGGATATCCTCTTCTCCAATCCCAGAACTGTCCCAAGTTGGTTATCATGTAATCCCCATACGGACACCCTCCCCCATTACACAGGTAATGTCCCCCGTCTTTTGACACTCCTGTACACGGGTGTTAAAACCAAACAAAAATATCTCAATTACTCCCTTGCCCTGTTGGCTCAAAATATGTTATCTTCCCCTATTTATTCTCAATGATGAATATGACTCTCTCTCTGTTACAATACCAAATCACTAATAGCCCATTCAACAACTTCACAGCTAATGTTATAAGACAGAATCCTGAACCACTTTCTCATTTGCGGTTCAAACAGTAATTCTAAACCCCTCAACCAAAACTGCTTCATTTCTAATGAATTTACCTTAAAACTAGTAACTCAATATGATCACATTCATTATACAAATGACTCTCCCCTGAGGCTGATCAGACCTCAGAAGCCAGTCATGATAAGGTCAAAAGGTCATACCATATTAGACATAAAGAACCCTTTATCCTTACAATAGAAATAGTCGCCTGTGTAATTAAAACCCGTAAAATAACATCTCATAAGGTTCCATATGTGAGCGTGCCTCTTTAAAATACCCTTGCACTAAAACAAATAGTTCTAACAGTTGTTTTATATATATAATTTGCAGACCTTTTTCAATTTGGTCGTTTAAAGCTGCTCTCTCCCCCACTCTCCCCAAAATTATAATCCCAGGAGGCCTCTAAAAGTGAGACACCACACACCTAACTATCATTCACTAATGGCTATTATACGGTTGGAGCGAGCGGTCGCATCTGCACTCGCATCTGCACTCGGTCCGCAGGTAGTATTACATTTCATTACATTTCATTATAGTACAACGGTTTGATTTGTCTAATCTTAGCAATTCCTTCTTAGCTAGCTACACAGCCGTCTTTGTATCATAGATAATTGCGTAATTATCGTATTTCGTCGTCCTAACGCAGTCTACACTGCCCTGCAGCTAGCCAGCTAGCTAACGTCCACCGTTAGCTAGTCCACCGTCTACCGATTAGCAGCACAACTATTACACTCAACTGAACGACTTGATTAGTGTAGTGTTAGCTAGCTACATAGTTGTCTTTGCTGTCTTCGTACCCAAGATAATTGTGTAGTTTAGAGTGTGTAGTTTTATGTCGTCCTTAACATAGGAGACTCTGCTAGCTAGCCAACAGCTAGCCAACGTCTACCGAACAGAACTTCTGCACTCAACAATCCGGTCGCATTTCGCTTCGCTCCACAGGTAGTATCACATTTTTCATTTCATTTCATTACAGTACAACGGCTTGATTTGTTTGATCGTAGCTAGCTACATAGCTAGCTACATAGCCGTCTTTGTATCAAAGATAATTGTGTAGTCTAGAGCGATTTCCTAGGTTAACTAGCCAGCTATTGTCGTTCTTTTAACGCAACGTAACGTAATCATCACTGCTAGCTAGCCAGCTAGCCCCGAATAGCAGCACAGTAGAAACTATTACACTCAACGGAACGACTTGATTAGTGTAGTGTCAACAACGCAGCCAATGCCAACTAGCCTACTTAGTCAACAACGCAGCCTCTGCCAGCTAGCCTACTTCAGCAGTACTGTATCATTTTAATCATTTTAGTCAATAAGATTCTTGCTACGTAAGCTTAACTCTCTGAACACTCGTGACGTGTAGTCCACTTGTCATTCCAATCTCCTTTGCATTAGCGTAGCCTCTTGTGTAGCCTGT
The DNA here is from genome assembly GCF_034236695.1 of Oncorhynchus nerka. Classification (NCBI taxonomy): domain Eukaryota; kingdom Metazoa; phylum Chordata; class Actinopteri; order Salmoniformes; family Salmonidae; genus Oncorhynchus; species Oncorhynchus nerka. The sequence goes on from NW_027040164.1 coordinate 17,851, forward strand.
CAACTATGTGTCTGTCTATCCCTGTTCTCTCCTCTCTGCACAGACCATACAAACGCTCCACACCGCGTGGCCGCGGCCACCTAATCTGGTGGTCCCAGCGCGCACGACCCACGTGGAGTTCCAGGTCTCCGGTAGCCTCTGGAACTGCCGATCTGCGGCCAACAAGGCAGAGTTCATCTCCGCCTATGTCTCCCCCAGTCCCTCGACTTCTTGGCACTGACGGAAACATGGATCACCACAGACAACACTGCTACTCCTACTGCTCTCTCTTCGTCTGCCCACGTGTTCTCGCACACCCCGAGAGCTTCTGGTCAGCGGGGTGGTGGCACCGGGATCCTCATCTCTCCCAAGTGGTCATTCTCTCTTTCTCCCCTTACCCATCTGTCTATCGCCTCCTTTGAATTCCATGCTGTCACAGTTACCAGCCCTTTCAAGCTTAACATCCTTATCATTTATCGCCCTCCAGGTTCCCTCGGAGAGTTCATCAATGAGCTTGATGCCTTGATAAGCTCCTTTCCTGAGGACGGCTCACCTCTCACAGTTCTGGGCGACTTTAACCTCCCCACGCCTACCTTTGACTCATTCCTCTCTGCCTCCTTCTTTCCACTCCTCTCCTCTTTTGACCTCACCCTCTCACCTTCCCCCTACTCACAAGGCAGGAAACACGCTCGACCTCATCTTTACTAGATGCTGTTCTTCCACTAACCTCGTTGCAACTCCCCTCCAAGTCTCCGACCACTACCTTGTATCCTTTTCCCTCTCGCTCTCATCCAACACTTCCCACACTGCCCCTACTCGGATGGTATCGCGCCGTCCCAACCTTCGCTCTCTCTCCCCGCTACTCTCTCCTCTTCCATCCTATCATCTCTTCCCTCTGCTCAAACCTTCTCCAACCTATCTCCTGATTCTGCCTCCTCAACCCTCCTCTCCTCCCTTTCTGCATCCTTTGACTCTCTATGTCCCCTATCCTCCAGGCCGGCTCGGTCCTCCCTCCCGCTCCGTGGCTCGACGACTCATTGCGAGCTCACAGAACAGGGCTCCGGGCAGCCGAGCGGAAATGGAGGAAAACTCGCCTCCCTGCGGACCTGACATCCTTTCACTCCCTCCTCTCTACATTTTCCTCTTCTCTCTCTGCTGCTAAAGCCACTTTCTACCACACTAAATTCCAAGCATCTGCCTCTAACCCTAGGAAGCTCTTTGCAACCTTCTCCTCCCTCCTGAATCCTCCTCCCCCTCCCCCTCCTCCCTCTCTGCAGATGACTTCGTCAACCATTTTGAAAAGAAGGTCGACGACATCCGATCCTCGTTTGCTAAGTCAAACGACACCGCTGGTTCTGCTCACACTGCCCTACCCTGTGCTCTGACCTCTTTCTCCCCTCTCTCTCCAGATGAAATCTCGCGTCTTGTGACGGCCGGCCGCCCTACAACCTGCCCGCTTGACCCTATCCCCTCCTCTCTTCTCCAGACCATTTCCGGAGACCTCCTCCCTTACCTCACCTCGCTCATCAACTCATCCCTGACCGCTGGCTACGTCCCTTCCGTCTTCAAGAGAGCGAGAGTTGCACCCCTTCTGAAAAAACCTACACTCAATCCCTCCGATGTCAACAACTACAGACCAGTATCCCTTCTTTCTTTTCTCTCCAAAACTCTTGAACGTGCCGTCCTTGGCCAGCTCTCCCGCTATCTCTCTCAGAATGACCTTCTTGATCCAAATCAGTCAGGTTTCAAGACTAGTCATTCAACTGAGACTGCTCTTCTCTGTATCACGGAGGCGCTCCGCACTGCTAAAGCTAACTCTCTCTCCTCTGCTCTCATCCTTCTAGACCTATCGGCTGCCTTCGATACTGTGAACCATCAGATCCTCCTCTCCACCCTCTCCGAGTTGGGCATCTCCGGCGCGGCCCACGCTTGGATTGCGTCCTACCTGACAGGTCGCTCCTACCAGGTGGCGTGGCGAGAATCCGTCTCCACACCACGTGCTCTCACCACTGGTGTCCCCCAGGGCTCTGTTCTAGGCCCTCTCCTATTCTCGCTATACACCAAGTCACTTGGCTCTGTCATAACCTCACATGGTCTCTCCTATCATTGCTATGCAGACGACACACAATTAATCTTCTCCTTTCCCCCTTCTGATGACCAGGTGGCGAATCGCATCTCTGCATGTCTGGCAGACATATCCGTGTGGATGACGGATCACCACCTCAAGCTGAACCTCGGCAAGACGGAGCTGCTCTTCCTCCCGGGAAGGACTGCCCGTTCCATGATCTCGCCATCACGGTTGACAACTCCATTGTGTCCTCCTCCCAGAGCGCTAAGAACCTTGGCGTGATCCTGGACAACACCCTGTCATTCTCAACTAACATCAAGGCGGTGGCCCGTTCCTGTAGGTTCATGCTCTACAACATCCGCAGAGTACGACCCTGCCTCACACAGGAAGCGGCGCAGGTCCTAATCCAGGCACTTGTCATCTCCCGTCTGGATTACTGCAACTCGCTGTTGGCTGGGCTCCCTGCCTGTGCCATTAAACCCCTACAACTCATCCAGAACGCCGCAGCCCGTCTGGTGTTCAACCTTCCCAAGTTCTCTCACGTCACCCCGCTCCTCCGCTCCCTCCACTGGCTTCCAGTTGAAGCTCGCATCCGCTACAAGACCATGGTGCTTGCCTACGGAGCTGTGAGGGGAACGGCACCTCAGTACCTCCAGGCTCTGATCAGGCCCTACACCCAAACAAGGGCACTGCGTTCATCCACCTCTGGCCTGCTCGCCTCCCTACCACTGAGGAAGTACAGTTCCCGCTCAGCCCAGTCAAAACTGTTCGCTGCTCTGGCCCCCAATGGTGGAACAAACTCCCTCACGACGCCAGGACAGCGGAGTCAATCACCACCTTCCGGAGACACCTGAAACCCCACCTCTTTAAGGAATACCTAGGATAGGATAAAGTAATCCCTCTCACCCCCTCCCCTGAAAAGATTTAGATGCACTACTGTTCCACTGGAGGTCATAAGGTGAATGCACCAATTTGTAAGTCGCTCTGGATAAGAGCGTCTGCTAAATGACTTAAATGTAAATGTAAATGTAATGCTACCTCGAATCAGAAACTCAATAAGTGAACTATAACTAAAACCTAATGATAATTCCCCTTTGACTCAAATCATTAATCATAAGTTTTAAACATCGTCTACGGATATGTTTACTTAAATGACCATGCTACCTTTAGATACAATTAACCCGATAACATTATTATCCAATGCATTACTTTTTCTCTCTGCCGCAAATGTCGTACATTTCATAGTGTAAGGAATCCGTAATTTAATCCCCGATATTTAATAAATATGCATTCGCATTCTCTCATGGCTCCTTTAATTTACTTATTTTGGGTAACTCTCATCCGTCCCGGAACAAAGAGTTCTATCTAAACCCGCCAGAACACACTGTTCAAGTTTAATCAACCCCTAAAATTGACCATAACCAGTAAACAAATAAACAAAACCACTTTTATATCAAATTCTGAAAAGTTACTCGAAACCTCGATACACACACTAACAGCCATACAATTTGCTCCGTTATCCCCAGTCCCTGGTGACAAAAGTGTCTCGCTAGTGACGTCATCATCAAGCGCTCAACCTGCCAATTCGTAGCAACTTCAGACGAATTGTAAATAATTCTTGTTCGATTAACCTCTTCAGTCGACCCTCTACTTTTTTGAACATTCTGTTAAAAATCGCGCAACATTTCAGCGCCCTGCTACTCATGCCAGGAATATAGTATATGCATTTGCTTAGTCTGTGTGGATAGAAAACACTCAGACGTTTAAAAAACTGGTTAAATCACTGCTGTGGCTTTACCAGAACGGCATTTACATCGAAAAGCACAGGAAAAACTGATCACAGAAAATGGGGAAAATATATCCATGCGCTACTTGAACCAATTGATAAACGTGAACCACAATTAATTGACTGAGGTTGCAGTACCTACAGCTTCCACAGGGTGTCTAGAGTCTTGTCATTTCCCTTCGAGTTTTTTCTTGGTCAAACACATACAGGACACCGTAACTAATCCGGTCTAAAATCATTAGCATTTCGGCGTTACACAAACCGCACAATAAAATAGAAAACAGTCATTACCTTTCACCATCTTCTTTGTTGGCACTCCTAGATGTCCCATAAACACTATTGGGTCTTTATTTCGATTAAATCGGGCCATATAAAGCCAAGATATCGTTAAATGTAGACTGTGTGATAAACGAAAAAAACAGCGATTTCACAACGTAACGTCATTTTTTTTAATTCAAAAAGTAGACGATAAACTTTCACAAAACACTTCGAAATACGTTTGTAATGCTACTTTAGGTATTAGTAAACGTTAATAAGCGATAAAAATCATCCGTAGGCGATGTACATATCATTAGCTGTCGTCTTGGAAAAAATTTCAGGAGAGAGCTCTTCCGGAATGATCTGGGCAGAGACCGGAGGTACGTCGTGCCCCTCTTTCGGTTCAACCAAGAATCAAAGATGATTAAATTCACAAGATACTCGACAACATGGGGATGCTCGGTCTTATCTAATTCGGCTCACTGTTAACAATTGCGGTAGTGGCGCAAGGATATTTATTTCCATTTTCTGTGATCAGGTTTTCCTGCGCTTTCCGATGTAACGCACGTTATGTAATAGCCACAGTCGTGATTTAACCAGTTTTAAAAACGTCCGAGGGTTTCCTATACACACATTCTAACCATATGAACGTACTATATTCCTGGCATGAGTAGCAGGGCGCTGAAATGTTGCGCGATTTTTAACAAAATGTTCAAAAAAGTAGAGGGTCGACTGAAGAGGTTAACAGCTGTTGCTTTTTCACCATTTAGATAAGCATCTTTGTGTCCCTCAAAAAGTGTAAGAAATTGCATATACTGTAGCCATAATGTGTAGCACAGATTGTTGGATGAAATACAAACTAACCTTGCTTACTTATTTCAAAGCAAGGGCACATATTTCAGCCTTGTGGGAAAAAACGGACAAAGAGTTGAAATTTCACAAGGCAGTGACAAAAAGCTTACAGCACCTGGTAATCCCAGGCGGTCTCCCATCCAAGTACTAACCAGGCCCGACCCTGCTTAGCTTCCGAGATCAGACGAGATCAGGCGTACTTTTTTTTATTTTTATCTTTTATTATGAAAAAAACACATAATATTTACTACATTCAATCAATTATAAAGGATGAACAATTCATCCTTTTACAAAATCAAAAAAATAGAAAAGAAAACCTATTAAAACCCCAATCATCCACCAAAACCAATTAATAATTAAAACCAAGTTTTCCATTCGACTCAATTTCAATAAAAGTGCTCCCCCACACAAACAATTTTTCAAAATTACATCCACCATATTTATATATTACTTCTATATCTTTCTCTAAAATACTTCTAAATAAAACCTCCACACTCACAATTTTCCCTTCATAATGTCCCAAATTCCTTCTTAGTCTTACAGCGTATCTGGCATGACTAAGAACAAAATTCATTAAATTAATTAAAAACTTTGCTTTTCCCAGTTAAACCAAAAAGAAACAACCTCCTCCACTCAACCCCAGCAACAATCTCTTCTCCCCAATGTTGTACTAAAATCCCCTTTAAAAACTTATGAAACTCTTCTAATCTACTACATTCAACAAAAAAGTGCATAAAATTTTCCACCCCCGTACCACAAATATCACATTCTCTTTTAACATCTCTATTTATTTGATGTAAAACCATGTTCGTAAATATCCTATTATGTTTCAATTTAAAATCATTGTCTTCACATTCTATAGAATTATATTTTACATTTACATTCTTCCATATTGATTTCACATCTATATTTGCAAACACCCTAGACCACACTTTTTCCGAAGCAGGAGTTTTTATCTCTTTTAAAATACATTTTTCATAAACCTTTTTAACTTTCAAACCTGACAAATCATACTTCTTCCCATTACTTTCATAATATAAAACCGGTAAACCCTTAGCTCTTGTAGCCACCTCTTTATTTATTAACACACCCCACTCCCCAGGAAGACATCCTAATATTCTCTTATACATGTTCTCCACAGTAGTTCTACTTGACATCATTTGCTTCATCCACATTATCAAATATTGCCTGACATGGAAGGAACCCCGGAATGACCTCATATAAAATGTCCCCAATCTGTCTCATCCCAGCCCTCATAAAATATTTACAAAACAACATCTTATTATTATACTGTATCTAGGGATTTAAAAAAATTGGCTGATTTAAAATATTGTCTAAAATGCCTCAAACACTTCTCTATAAAACAAAGGTATATTACCTAACATTTCCTTTTTCATACACATCAATAAACCATTGTCCCCCATCCTCCCAACCTCCTGCAAATACTCCTTAAAAAATCTTTTCCATCCATAATCTAATTCACCATATAAATATTTACGTACCATTTTGACTCTAATTGCTTTTTTCCTCACATTTAAATCCACCAACTTCAAACCCCCCTCCTCATAACCTGCAATCAAAGTTTTAAAAGAAATTTTCGCACCTTTCCCATCCCATAAAAAATCAACCAAAATCGTATTTATTTCCGATAAAACCCATTCTGGTACGTCTAAAACATTCATGACATGAATAAAAATTGACATCAGCAAGGAATTTACAACAATGACTTTCCCTTTTAATTTCAAAGACCTCCCCCTCCACATATTTACCACCTTTCTAACTTTATTTATTACACCACTCCATGTCAGATCCCTAGCTTCCTGTTCCTTCACCCCTAAAAATACACCTAACACCTTAAAATAATAATTTACCATTTTAAAAGGAAAAGTCCCCTCATTAATCTTCCCAACATACATTATTACTGACTTCTCCATATTCACTTTTGCTCCTGAGGCTTGCTCATATACTTTAAAACACTCCATCACCCTTTTAACACTTCCCTCATCTCTAACTGTTAATGTGGTATCGTCTGCATATTGATGAATTAAACTAAAACCTCCTTGCGGAGTCTCTACACAATTTATAAAATTATCTTTTTTAAGATATGCCGCTAAGGGTTCTACCGATAAAACATACAACAATGCTGATAAAGGGCACCCCTGTCTCACCGATCTCTCAAGAATAAAAGAATCTGTTAAAACCCCATTACATTTTACCCTACTTTTTGCCTTTCTATATAATAATTTTATCCATCCTATTATTCTGTTTCCAAACCCATATTTTTCCAGTACCCTAAACATAAAATCATGTTCCACCCTGTCAAAAGCTTTATTAAAATCTATACTTAGAACAATTCCCCCTCTCTTATCGCTATTCATTTTATTTATCACATCTCTAAGTGTAATAATAGTATCAGCTATGTCTCTTCCAGGTACACTATAATTTTGTGTAGGTGCTATAATATCATTTAAAACCATCTTCATCCTATTTGCCAATATCTTAGCTAAAATCTTATAATCTGAGTTTAATAAACTAATTGGCCTATAATTCTCTCATTTTAATTTGCTCCCCTTATTTTTATATAAAATCGATATCAGCCCTGTCACCATGGAGTCTGAAACAGTATTATTATCTTCCATATATTGATACACTTCCATTAAAATCGGTGCTAAAAAACTTTCATACATTTTATAAAACTCTGCAATTAGTCCATCTTCTCCAGGACTTTTATTTATTTGTAAACCCTTAATGGCATCTTTCACTTCATCCACTGTTATCTTCCTATCACATCTTTGCTTATCCTCAACACCAATTTGCACATCCACACTACCTAAAATCTCCTTTACACACCCCTCATCCACCTCCCCTTTCTTAAATAAATCCTTATAAAAATTCTGTACGGTTTCTAATATCTCAACATAATCATTTACCACTTCACCCTTTACATTTTCTATCTCACTAATATAAGATTTCGTCTGTTTAGTTTTCTCTAAACCAAGAAAAAAAAGACGTACATTTCTCCCCTTCCAACACATACTTTGCCCTACTTCTAATAGATGCCCCCTTGCACTTATCTATTTCACATTTGCTCAATTGTGCCTTTAAATCTAAAAACCTTTCAATATTATAAATAGGATCAATATCACATTTCCTCATTTCTTCATTCAATTTTTCTCTTAAAAAATGTTCTTCTGTTGTCATCCTACTCCTCTTCTTCCTTGCATATCTAATACTAAAACCTTTAATTTTTTTCTTTACATTTTCCCACCACTGGCACTTATCATTCCCTTTTTGCTTATCCTCCATTTCATGTTCTATCAAAGATTTAAGCTGTATTCCATATTCTTCATCCCTAGATACCCTGCATTCATGCACCATATTCCCCCCCCTTTCCTTTCCTTTCCTTATCTAACCCCACCGAAAATGTTAACCCAGCATGATCACTAAAAGTTGTAAAAATATAATTAATATCCTTCATAAAATTCCTTAACCCTTCATTTACTAAAACCAGATCTATCCGTGTCTGTTTCAACTCCCCTAAAACCACCTGCCTTCTAGAAAACCCTCTCTTGTTCGGGTTCTCATCTCTCCATATATCAATCAGACTGTTTTCACACATAATCTTCCTTAAAACCCCCCTCGATACGTCACTTCTAAAAATAGCTCCCCTTGACATATCTAATCTATTCATTTTAACATTAAAATCCCCAACTAAAATACAGTTACCCTTGCACCATTTCCCTAATTCTAAAAATAAATTCCTTCGCTCTATCTCATTATTCGGCGCATAAATATTTATAATCCTAAAAACCCTATTCATATATTCAAAATCCAAAATTAAAATCCTCCCATTATTATCATTATATATCTTCTTCACATTTTCTACTACATCCTTCCTTAATAAAATTGCAACCCCACTTGAATTCCCTCTGCCATTGTTTACATAAATAAAATCCCTCCATATTTTTTTTACTTCTAAAACACAAACATTATCCCAGTGTGTTTCTTGAATACATAAAATATCTGAATTCTTCATTTGGACTATTCTATTGAATTTTCCCATTGTTCTCAAACCATTTGCATTTATTGACATTATATTGACCATTCTAATAAATAATAAAATAATAAAATATAATTTCATTATCCTCTACCTGTTATCCAGTTTCTTTCTTCTTCCACCCTTTCTCTCCCCCTCTTCCCACCGCTTTCCTCTTCCTGTATCCTTCCCTCGTTCTTTCCATCTTTTGCCCATCATCCGTGTCCGATATCTCCTCCAAGTCCATGTTATCCAGCCAACTCCCACTCTTGGCATCCACCTCCGTTGTGCTCCCCGTATTCATCTCCACTTCTGGTATAGTCGTTGTGCTCCCCGTGCTCATCGCCGTCTCTGGTATTGTCATCAACTCCATAACCCCCTCCATTTCTTCACCCCCCAAGCTACTTGTTAGTGCTGTGCTTTCCCCCAAAACCTGTGAGTCCCCCGTGCCTCCCCCCAGTCCACTCCCCCTCCTCCTGAAAACTCCCTCCTCCCATCTCCGAGTCCATACTGCTCCCAATTTCATTTATCTTCTGGTCCTTCTTCCTTCTTCCTTCCTCCGTCTCTCCACCTTCCACCACGTCCTCTCCTCCATCTTCTTCTCCTTCTTGCGGCAATACCACTGCTTCCTCGAATATTGTTTGACTCCTCTCTTCAGCCCTAGCCTCTCCACAGTTGCACTCCGCCAATCTCTTTCTGCATCCACCACAAAAATTCCTTTCCTTCTCTCCATCACATTCTCTCGCATAGTGTCCTTGATTGCCACACTTAAAACACTTAAATTCCGGGCAGTCTTTAACTATGTGCCCGGGTTGGATACACATACGACACACTCTGACCTGTTTGTCATGAATGACCCTGAAATATTCTGCTCCCTCCAACGTCTCAATTCTTGTAGAATAAGGTAATGATGTCACTTTTTCTGTGAACTTGACCTTGCAGAAACGTGTCCCGTCAACCACCTCCGTTCCTGGCCAAACTCTCCTCCTTATCTCCGAGACGGCCGCCACTCCCCAGCTACTCAGCTTGCTCAGTATCACACCATCCTCTACGTATACTGGGAGATTCATAAAAGACACCACCAATTCCTTCACATTAATATCTCTCCCCAGAATCCTTGTGTCCTTTATTCGCAATCCATCCATTAACCATTCTTTTCCTCTTTCATTTCCCATCGTAATTTCGTACTTCTTTTCTCCTTTCATTCGGCATCCCACCACCTCTCCACACTCCTCCTTAATTGCTCTTAGTAGTTCCATTGTCGTCACTTTGTCATCTCCTTCCAACTTAATTGCCACCGTGTATTCTTTTCCATATCTCATTCCTTCGTTATCTTCATTTTTCTTCCGTTGCGCCTTTTCGTTGTCTTTGTCCATTCCGTTTGTCTTTTCCATGTTGTCCGTCCTAGTAAAAAGATAAATCCAAAAAACCTCTCCCCCAAGCAGAAAAACTGCAAGGGGGAAGACTAACCAAACTTTAAACTATTCAACTAAAGAAAATAATAAATTATATTGAAAAAACCAATTAATTTAACAAAAATAGCTCTCGAGCAAACACTCTCCAGCAAACACTCACTCACAGCTCAGACACTCGCACCTGTCGTCACTTCTCCATTCAGGAAATGCGTACTCAGGCTGGTGTGGTCGTAAGCGAGAAACTATCTCTTGGTGCACTATATAAAGTCAAAGTGAGTCTGATTAACAACTGTTGCATTTTCACCATTTAGATAAGCATCTTTGTGTCACTCAAAAAGTGGAAGAAATTGCATATACTGTCAGCATAATTTGTAGCACAGATTGTTGGATGAAATACAAACTAACCTTGCTTACTTATTTCAAAGCAAGGGCACATATTTCAGCCTTGTGGGAAAAAACGGACAAAGAGTTGAAATTTCACAAGGCAGTGACAAAAAGCTTACAGCACCTGGTATTCCCAGGCGGTCTCCCATCCAAGTACTAACCAGGCCCGACCCTGATTAGCTTCCGAGATCAGACGCGAGATCAGGAGTACTCAGGCCGGTGTGGTCGTAAGCGAGAAAGTATCTCTTGGTGCACTATATAAAGTCAAAGTGAGTCTGATTAACAGCTGTTGCATTTTCACCATTTAGATAAGCGTCTTTGTGTCACTCAAAAAGTGGAAGAAATTGCATATACTGCAGCCATGATAAACCCAGATCTAGGGATCTCTTATGCTTATTTTGGAACAAAATCATCATTGTCTAAACCATGGGTCAAATTACCACTCTCCGCATACTCGAGTAGGACGTGCTCTATCAGGAATATGTCACCCACGATAAGACAGCTCAGACGAACAGCTTCCATGTGAAGCCCCACCCTCTCCCCGAGAACACATCACTTAGCAAGAGCCAGACACATCTTCACTTCTATGAACAACAACAGTGAGGAAAGGACAGGTAAGGTATTTTTCATTCGAGAGATGGCCCCCAGAATTCTGTTAATTCCAGTTCTCCTCTCGAACTCTGCTATTGTTCGACAGTTTAAAAATGTGTCTTACCCTCCCGCAGTGCGATATGAATCCGGGTAGCTCTTTCAGCTAGCTGTCACCAGGAGTCCTTGGTATGGTCCCCCCAACAAGCCTATGGGACTGGATTGAGTGACTTCACCTGTAGTTCACCTGTAGTGCATAAAATCTTGGACATACAGGTTTGGTTAACAAACAGTTTCTCATTTGTTCTGTTTATTAGCTAAAAAAAAAAATTTATCAGTTAATTATCCCGTAGGTCACATCCTATTCTAGAACACAATTTACCCATTCCCCCTTTGTTACCTGGCTCTGCCCAGGTAACAACCTTGCCTTATTCTTAAACAATGACTTCGGTAAGATTTAGTGAATTATCCTTATGTCTGACATCATCATGTAGGAGCCCCTTTTAATTTTCCACATGTCCAATTCTCCCTTGGGCGTCCATTCATGTCAATCCTGTAACAATACTCTGTCAAGTTTCTTATCTACTTTTATGAACTATCTGCGCTACTTATATATTTTCTTAAATATATATTTTTACCAATTTAAACCTTTTCTCTCATATCTCTCAAATACCACTAAGCTTCTAACTGTTTGACTTCATCTAAAATCATTGATTTTTGGAAAAAACATGTCTATGAGCGGCTTTTCTCTAAAGTCCTTACATTTCCTTAATCAATCTATCTTAATCCTAACAATAATCCTAAATCATCACAGATGTCCTATATTCCTGTTAAATGTAATACTATTTAAAAACTTATAATCAAACAAAGTCTAATAAATGCTAACCATATTAAAAATCCTTCCTACACTAACAAGCCCTCTCCTTCGGGGACCCTCAGTATTCTATCTGACAATAACATGGATTTAATATGTGTTGCAAAGTGTGGAATACCTTATCTACAGTAATTTATCACCCCTAAAAAACTGCAACTTATTTTTCTATGTAATTCCCTGCCCTATTGGCTTAATCTATTTTATCTTCCCCTATTTATTCTCAATGATAAATATGACTTTTTCTCTGTTACAATACCAAATCATTAATAGCCCATTCAAAAACTTCACAGCTAATGTTGTAAAACAGAATCCTGAACCACTTTCTCATTTGCGGTTCAGACAATAATTCTAACCCCTCAACCAAAACTCCATTATAATGAATTACCTTAAAACTAGTAACTCAATATGACCACATTCATTATACAAATGACTCTCCCCTGAGGCTGATCAGACCTCAGAAGACAGTCACGATAAGATCAATAGGTCATAAAAATAAAAATAAATTCACTTGTATAATTAAAACTCATAAAGTTCCATATGTGAACGTGCCTCTTTAAAATACCTTTGCACTAAAACAAATAGTCCTAACAATGGTTTTATGTGTATATACTTGCAGACCTGTTTTAATTTGGTCGTTTATGGCCTCATTCTCCCCCAGATTATAATCCCAGGAAACATCTAAAATTGAGACACCAAAACATCAATATTCCCAGAAGAACACAACACTCCTAACTAGCATTCACTATGCTAATTCCGATTCAGAAACTCAAAAGTGAACTATAAACTAAACCTAATGCTGATTCCCCTTTAACTAAAATCATTAATCATAGGTTTTAAACAACGTCAATGTATGTGTTTACTTAGATACAATTAACCCGATAACATTATTGTATTACTTTTTCCCCTCTGCCGCAAATGTCGTACATTTCCCAGTGTAAGAAATCCGTAATTTAATCCCCGATATTTAATCAATATGCATTCGCATTCTCCCATGGCTCCTTTAAGTGACTTATTTTAGATAACTTCCATCCGTCCCGGGAATGAAGAATCCTACTTAAGCACGCATGTCTACGTATCAGGGGAAAAGTTTGAATAACCAAATTCAACCTAGCTTACTTCCCGAAACATATGCAGTTATGTTTTTCTATAGAGGTTGCTTTTCAAACTTTAAATACCCTAACATGGTTCCACACAATTGAAAGTGCTCAAATTCACTGGTGTTACATAAACAATCAAACCTGGAATCTCAACCATGGAATCCATTACCACAATGTTTTACGAATCATACATCCAGTCTCTCTCTCCCTAACATGGTTCAATCCAAACAAACGCCACAAACCTTGATGCCTACCTAGGTATCAGCTGATAGTTTTTAGCATCTTTCCTGACTATCCTGGCAACTCTCAAATTACTGTTAAAAATGTATTTTGTAATTTATATCAACTTCTGAAAAGTTACTCGAAACACCAATACACACCCTAACAGACAAACAATTTTCTCCGTTATCCCCAGTCTGGCGACAAAAGTGCCTCGCTAGTGACGTCATCATCAAGCGCTCAACCTCAGCCCAATTCGTAGCGACTTTAAATGAATTGTAAATAATTCTTATTCGATTAACCAAACCTAATTTATCACATCTGTTCAAATCCTGAATTATAATTTACCACCCCAACCAATATCTCTAAATTCGCTAATTTTATAAAAACATTTCGATGGGCATAAATCGTAATTGTCTCTTTGTTATCATTTAGAATCCATTTTGCTCTAAGTAACTGTCTCGTCTTTGACTTAGTATTTTAATTACAACTCTATTCCCAATACGTTATTCACTTGTCTAATTAAAAACTCATACTAGCATTATGTGAGTGTACACCTTTAAAATACCTTGTCTCTGGGAACAGGGAAATCCCCTTAACCCAAACTTTTACTCCTACAACGACACCCAATAATTCTGATAATCCCTTCACATCGTTTGTTTTAAATCTCTTGATGTTTCATGTAACTTATTCAGTCTATCTTCAAATTGTCGTCCCACAATATTTTTTACTTTTCAGACTGTCTTTATGATACTTCTCCTTTTTAAAAGAAACGTATTTGGATGGTTCTGGCCGCTTTTGAAAAGTAACTCTAAGCTATAATGCACGCATTTTCCCTCTAATTGCCACAACCCCTTTTCTCTGTTTAAATTTGAGGAACGATGTTGTTCAACGTGAAACGTCATCACACATCTGCCTGCCTCTATAAAATATATATTCCCTATTCAGATTGCGTTCAGTTTTAAATTCTAATCATCAAAGTAAAACCAACCCAACTTCTCAACTTACCATACTCTAACATTTAAACGTACCATGTTTTGTGTTAAACTTATCATATGTCAGTCGATTCATAAATAGCTATAACGTCCGGATAGCCCGAAATTGTATCGTATCTCTCCGTTATTCCCTACATTTAACTTTAGGTGACTTTCTCTTCTATCATACATTTATTTAAATACGACTCCCATCTCAATACATTATTCCACCAGATCATTTTGGGCAAAATAGCGTATTACATCGAAATTGTCTCGCCATTATTTTTAATGCCTTCTTTTTTTAACAACATGTATTCAATCTAAAACACATAATAAACGTTCAGTTATATTCAGACAAACACTGGCAAAACATGCAAATGGGTGAATTTCACTCTAATATCAGTTTTAGTTAACCGCCTCGGCTGGAAACCGAACCGTGGATTACCGTTGGTAAAACTGCTGTGCTCACCACTATACTACCAGCCCTGGAACTGACTATTTAAATTTGTAACTCCGACATTTAGACAACAGAAAATAGCCCCAATTTAGACGCCCAAAGTTTTCCCTCAGTTAGAATTCTCGTTAATCTCGCTCCCTTTGTATCTGAACCTTCTCTTTCTTTACTCGATTGTCGCCTCTGACTTTCCCCACAGTTAAATTACAACCTGTTGACGACTTTTGCAGGGAGTGTTACACTCCCGGGCGAAATTTCCAATTTCGTTACAATTAAACCATCTTGTATTTTTCTTTTGACTCACCTTATCCATTTTTCTCAACATTATTAATCTCCCACTAGTTTCCGACACTTCTTTTGAGGAATTTCTAAACAATCCTTCCTTTTCTGTCTGACTATTTGTGCGTCTCTTTTATGGAAATCTTATCAATAGCTTTGACTTTTGAATCGGATATTAGGTCTTACCTTACAACTATAAGCCCAGGGTTTGTAAAGCCCTAGTTAATATCTTATTTTCCGGTTGTGTCACAGGGCTTTTAAAGAACGCTAATAATCGTTATCTCACGCCACTAATTGTTAGACTTCCCTCTTGCATGGAACTATCTTGTCTATAGATATGGCTTTTATCTCATTTCTTTAGATTTAAGTTCCCTCTCCTCCTTATTTGGATATTTCCGTAGTATTAGTTGAATCGGAACGATGATCAATACTGCCACTCTTCAAATGACCAATCCAGTTATCTTGCGCATTCTTGCCGTCTCCCCACGCCTAGTATTTGTACAAGATCACCGTCCTATTTCCCAGTACCTATTTAATATCCCGTCTTAATCTCGGGCGGGTGTGCCTCTCATGATTAAGTTTAGTTTATTTACGGTAGTGCACAGGTTATTTTCGAACCTTCTTCAGTGTATATCGGTTATACAAAACCCAGTGTATGATGGTCATACAAACCCCTGTGGGGATAGCAAAGCTCCCACTATTGATGAATTCTCAAAAATTTTAGAACATCAATTAAAGAACTCAAATCCCCCCAAAATCGAGAATAAAGGCTACTTTACCTGGCTGCCGGCTGGGAAAAGCACTGTTCGTTTGAATCTAGTCACCTTCTCTGTACTCCATGATAATACGCAGGCCTGAATTTGAACCTCAATTCAGAGGTCAGGTCTTTAGTAAAACGAGTCAAAAACGAGTCCGTGCACGATTTTCAGCGTACTACCTCCAGATAACAGGGAGGGGTATTTAGATCCGGGATCGAAGGACCAATTGTTAGTGCAATTTTAAATTCCTATATGTTTTGTAGCCAAAACCAAATTCGCACTCTTTCTATTTCATTAATGATTTGTAAGTTCATTAATTATGCATGAAGTAGATCGAGACCAGTCTTAAAAGCCAGGTAACAGCGTTTAATTCAAGAGAGTACTGCCACATACACATATTTCCACAGGTTATAAACTGAAAATGACGTCAGCGTTTTCTAAACGTTCTATCTATTTCACCAGTAGAGGGGCGCTCTAGCTCCCGAGCCTTCGCTCCACGCCTGAAGTCAAGGTCAGTCAGTATAAATCAGCATTCTAGACAGTCTGGAGATAGTCCGTTCCTGCCACCTGGAGATAGTACATTAATTTGTACAAGGAACAGACCGTCATTGTTACTAAACTCCTGACTACATTATATACAATTGGGAAAGGGAGCAAGAGAGAAAATTCATATGTACAGTACATTATAGCATTCGCCTAAGTCAGTTCTGATTGGAATGTATACATAATTAGTCATTTAAACCATAATTTCCTCCAACAGTTATCCATCCTTCTAGCTCTATAGGCCACAGTAGCATAGGTTACAGGTTTGTAGTCAAGCCACAGATTTCAGGTGAGATCCCATGATACACTCAACAATACAACAACACGATTCTCATGAATAACCATTAAGCCATTTGCTAAGATTTCCCCCATTTTGACATGTGGAAACCTGCCTCCATGGGAGACTGCGACCTGAACGCAGCGCCTTAGACCGCTCGGCCATCCTGACTACAGCACATTACCTGGGTATCGGGTTAAAGAGTATGGGGTAAAAGTAGAAATAGGCACAGCCTTCTAAAATCACCACAGAGACCAGTAAATTTATGCACGATACCGACTTGCACTTTCAATAGTCATTTGTTTTTATCAATGAAAAACTCCAGTCATTGATTTAACCTCAATATGGCCTTCAATGGAAAATAGTAGTAAATCGTCATTGAATGAACACTAAACTGGCATCAGAATATGGCCTTTCTGATATAAATGATAAAATTCCTCAGATAAGACCGAAAAAGTGTATGGAAATATCGGCAATCATCAGGGTAAGATTGACAACAGGTCCACATGGGGGAAATCTTAACAAATGGCTTAATGGGTATTTTCAACGCAATCGTGTTATTATTTCTTTTTAGGGTTTAACAAGGCAGCTCACCTGTGACCTGTGGCTTGACATTAGATGTGGCCAGTTCGATTACCCTGCAGACTTTAACCTGTTGCCTCTACTTGGGACGCTTGCGTCCCAACTAGAGCTCTGGAAATGCAAATGCGCTACGCTAAATGCTAATAGTATTAGTTAAAACTCAAAAGTTCATTAAAAATACACATGCAGGGTATCAAATTAAAGCTACACTCGTTGTGAATCCAGGCAACAAGTCCGATTTTTAAAATGCTTTTCGGCGACAGCATGAGAAGCTATTATCTGATAGCATGCACCAATACACTACAACAGAAAAGCACAGCAGGGGACGTAAACAAAATAATTAGCATTTCGGCGTTATACAAACCGCACAATAAAATAGAAAACAGTCATTACCTTTCACCATCTTCTTTGTTGGCACTCCTAGATGTCCCATAAACACTATTGGGTCTTTATTTCGATTAAATCGGGCCATATAAAGCCAAGATATCGTTATATGTAGACTGTGTGATAAACGAAAAAAACTGCGATTTCACAACGTAACGTCATTTTTTAAAATTCAAAAAGTAGACGATAAACTTTCACAAAACACTTCGAAATACTTTTGTAATGCAACTTTAGGTATTAGTAAACGTTAATAAGCGATCAAATTAATCACAAGACGAAGTGAAGTATATTCTATAGCTGTCCGTCTGGAAAAATGTCCGGCTAGAAACTCAACCAAAATATCAGGTCCTAGACCTGAAGAACTGCGCTGCCTTGTATCTGTTTGACCAAGAAACAAATCGTAGGCAAATGACAAGACTCTAGACACCGTGTGGAAGCTGTAGGTACTGCAACCTCAGCCTCATTAATTGTGGTTCACCTTTATCAATGGGTTCAAGTCGCGCAGCAATATATTTTTCCATTTTCAGTGATCAGTTTTTCCTGCGCTTTCCGATGAAACGCACGTTATGTTATAGCCACAGCCGTGATTTAACCAGTTTTATAAACGTCTGAGTGTTTTCTATCCACACATACTAATCATATGCAAATACTATATTCCTGGCATGAGTAGCAGGGCGCTGAAATGTTGCGCGATTTTTAACAGAATGTTCAAAAAAGTAGAGGGTAGGAGGAACAGGTTAATCAGACTCACTTTAACTTTATATAGTGCACCAAGAAATAGTTTCTCACTTACGACCACACCGGCCTGAGTACGCCTGGTTTCGTCTGATCATGGAAGCTAAGCAGGGTCGGGCCTGGTTAGTACTTGGATGGGAGACCGCCTGGGAATACCAGGTGCTGTAAGCTTTTGTCAACTCTTTGTCCGTTTTTTCCCACAAGGCTGAAATATGTGCCCTCGCTTTGAAATAAGTAAGCAAGGTTAGTTTGTATTTCATCCAACAATCTGTGCTGCAAATTATGACGACAGTATATGCAATTTCTTCCACTTTTTGAGTGACACAAAGATGCTTATCTAAATGGTGAAAATGCAACAGCTGTTAATCAGACTCACTTTGACTTTATATAGTGCACCAAGAGATACTTTCTCTCTTACGACCACACCGGCCTGAGTACGCCTGCTCTCGTCTGATCTCGGAAGCTAAGCAGGGTCAGGCCTGGTTAGTACTTGGATGGGAGACTGCCTGGGAATACCAGGTGCTGTAAGCTTTTTGTCAACTCTTTGTCCGTTTTTTACCACAAGGCTGAATGAAATATGTGCCCTCGCTTTGAAATAAGTTAGTGCCTCTCAGGAGTCATGCTGCTTAGCAGTAATAATAAGATGATGAAATAACAATTTATAATAAACCCTCTCAAATGCAAACCTTCTGGAGCTGAGCAAAGATCAAGGAAAATAAGAAAACAGATGTACTTAATAACAAATGAATGAGGGGAACATTTCATTTTATTGCATTATAATGAGTTAATGAGTTACTTCATTGTTTTTCAGTTGTAAAATTATCACTTTCTGTAGGCTATGCCTGGTGGCCCATTCACTCCTAACAAGCCTGTTGTCGTGGCCAAGTGGTTATGGCGATGGACTCGAAATCCATTAGGGTCTTCCTGCGCAGGTTTGAATCTTGCCGACAACAAAAATGCATTTTCTTGACCCCTCCGGGCATTTCTAGACCATTAGTTGTCCATTAGGGATAGGACTGCAGGCCATCAATCCCACCTCACACCTTTACACACCTGGTTATCCATCCTTCTAGCTCTATAGGCCACAGTAGCATAGGTTACAGGTTTGTAGTCAAGCCACAGATTTCAGGTGAAGTCCCATGATACACTCAACAATACAACAACACGATTCTCATGAATAATCATTAAGCCATTTCCCCCATTTTGACATGTGGAAACCTGTTGTCACTCTTACCCTGACGGATAGCTCCAGACACTTTTTTGGTCCTATCTGAGGCATTTTTAAATTCATGTCAAAATGGCCATATTCTGAAGACACTCTTAAAGCCTGCAGGGTAATCGAACTGGCCACATCTAATGTCAAGCCACAGGTCATAGGTGAGAAACCTTGTTAAACCCTAAAAGAAAAAGAAAAACACGATTGCATTGAAAATAACCATTAAGTCATTCAGGTCGCAGACTCCCCTATAGGCATGGTTTGAAACCCACTCCTGACAACTTTTTAGCGCCTGCATGTCATGCACCTTTGTCAAATCCAGTTGAAAAATAAATGACTTAAGGTAATGTAAATGACACCTAGTTAATATGAGTAGTGAATTACTATCGTATTTTTAATATTCTGCAAAAACAAAAACACTGTGCCTGTGTCAATGATAGTTCAGCAACAATTATTTAAACATTATTACCAGCCATTTTCTCTGTCCCCCATGTCCCCTGGTGTACGATGGCAGCCTGTTGTCAGAGTGTAACAGAGACTGCTCCTGCTTGGCTGGGGAGTGGGACCCTGTGTGTTCAGACAATGGCATCACCTACACCTCCCCCTGCCTCGCAGGTTGCTCCAGCTTTACAGGTTACAGCAAGAACACGGTACCAATACTATTAATGTACTGGCACCGAATACAAAACATGAGTGTACAAAACATTCACAGTGATGATGGCCCATATTGACTCCAATGCTTCCCACAATTGTGTCAAGTTGGCTGTATGTCTTTTGAGTGGTGGACCATTCTTGATACACATGGGAAACTGTTGAGCGTAAAAAAAACAGCAGCGGTGCAGTTCTTGACACAAACTGGTACCCCTGGCACCGACTACCATGCCCCGTTGAAAGGCACGTAAATATTTTGTCTTGCCCATTCACCCTCTGAATGGCACACATACACAATCCAAGTCTAAATTGTCTCAAGCCTTACAATATTTTTTTAACCTGTCTCCTCTTCTTTATCTATACTGATTTAAGTGGATTTAACTAGTGACATCCATAAGGGATTATAGCTTTAACCTGGATTCACCTGGTCAGCATATGTCATGGAAAGAGCAGGTGTTCTTAATGTTTTATACACTCAGTGTAAATAAGTTATTTTTCAACCATTAACTGGGGCCTTGTTGAGGCCTTATCTAAGTAAGTAATGGCTGATTGACAATAAAGTATTATTTTGATGTATGGGAAAAAATATGGTATGCAATCCCTATGTAGAGAAGGTTCTCTCTGGTAGTTGTTCAATATGACTACAACTTTTACAGCTTTTACAGGGCACTGTGGTAAAATGGATGTTTAATCTCAGTGTGACTCCCTGTTTAAATAAAAGTTCAATAAAATTTTAAAAACATCAACACACACACAGGATATGGGGTACACATGCTATCACATCATTACATATTAGGCCCTACTGGACCTGCATTCCAGCACCATTCCAGCATCTGGAATTGACTCATGTTTGAGGTGGGGGATCAATACATGTGGGGGAAGAGGTGGCTGTCGAATGTATGATTCTGATATGTACAGGTAAGTTTATGTTTGTGTCCGTAATCTGAGGTGTGTTTGAATATGAATGAGCAGCAGTGTTGTGATCTGTCCTATCCAGTCCTTGCAGAGTGATCTTCCTTGGCCTAATCACATGTCTCAGTGGCTCCTCCTCAGGAGGGAGGGAGACACCACCACGGGACAGACCCCACACTCACCGCTAGAGATCGAACTTCAGACTCCCTCCAAAACCACTGGACCCCTCAACACACCGAAAGAGATTACAGTGCACACCCTTAGAGGGAGCCGGAACAGGATAACTCCCTCCACCCTCACAAAGACACAGAGGAGGATGAACTATCCAACACCCAGGGAGAGAGAACGAGTGACCTCAGTCGAACACAGTCCGAAAGAGGAGGTGGAAGAGGCATTCGATAGAGGAGGAGGTTACCCCAGAGGCCATTCCTCCTGTTCATGTGAGCAAGAAAGAGCAGAAGGCTTCTGATCAGCCAAATGGCAGGCAGAGGGAGAGGTCATAGTGATTCACACCCACAGAGAGAAAGACAACCCACACAAGCTCTTGGTTGAGATGAACCACACAGAGGTAGAGGCAGAGGGCTTTCAGGGCTAGCCAGTCAGCCTGCCTGCTCTAATCCTCAAGTCAATTGTATTTAAATTCATGTTCATTAAAGGTTTTTATTCAATAATTGAAAAGTCCCATTTACTTAATGATCATTTTTCACTGTCTTCAACCCTCAAGAACCAGGGTGTCCATGGTCACCCTTTTACTGGGCAAACACAACTTTGCATATCATCATAGAATAGGCCGAAACATTAATCTTTTAATCTTGCTTGAATAAAACAATGCATTTTTTTATAGTGAGCAAGAGTTGGGCTTTTTCCTTTGCTATGATGATTCAAATGTTTTGATTGCACCTCAACGTCCGTTTTTTTGTTGTGAAATAATACATATTTTTTTAATGTACAAAGTAAATTATTCAAAGCATTAAAATTGGGATGTTTCCCACTTATTTACACAACCTACTCCACACTTGCAAAGTGAAAGTTTATAGAAAATAAATGCTTTTTATAGAAAATAAAATGCGAATAATTTAATGGTCTATGGTTCAATCCCATTTCTGCAGGTGTGATGAATAATTAATATTGTTCCTCCTCTTCCTTGTGGCAGGCGCAGCAGCACACTGCCCTCCAAAGCCTGCAAAACAATCGCAGGACTGCCCCTTTCCTAGCTCTGCATGGAACATCCAGTGTTACGTCCTTGGTGACGTGTGGGGTGACATCCGGGATGACCACAGCAACATCCTCTGGAAAGGGAAAAAAGAGGATCAGGATGTAAACAAATGCAAACCGTAGCTTCTAAACACTGGCCAGTTGAAAGGTTCTACTAAGATGTCATGACAAACGGCACCTGTCAGAGTGCTCTCTAAGTGTTACTCACCTGCTTGGATGTCAGCTGGCAGAGTGGCGAAGACGGCCATCGTGAGAGTCCTTTCTTCAGGTGTGACGTCCACAACCTCCAAGAGGGAAGAGATGGGCTCTGCCTCTGTATTAGGGGTGATGTCCACAACATTCAGGTGGGAAGAACCCAGATCTGCCTCTGTATTAGGGGTGACGTCCACCACATTCAGGTATGAAGAAGCCAGATCTGCCTCTGTGTTAGGGGTGATGTCCACAACCTCCAGGTGGGAAGAACCCGGATCTGCCTCTGTGTTAGGGGTGATGTCCACAACCTCCAGGTGGGAAGAAGCCAGATCTGCCTCTGTGTTAGTGGTGATGTCCTCAACCTCCAGGTGGGAAGAAGCCAGATCTGCCTCTGTGTTAGGGGTGATGTCCACAACCTCCAGGTGGGAAGAAGCCAGATCTGCCTCTGTGTTAGTGGTGATGTCCTCAACCTCCAGGTGGGAAGAACCCGGATCTGCCTCTGTGTTAGGGGTGATGTCCACATTCAGGTGGGAAGAACCTCTGCCTCTGTGTTAGGTGGGAAGAAGCTGGTGGGGAACCAGATCTGCCTCTGTGGGAAGAACCCGGATCTGCCTCTGTGGTGATGTCCACAACATTCAGGTGGGAAGAACCCAGATCTGCCTCTGTGTTGAGTGGTGATGTCTGTGTTAGTGGTGATGTCCTCAACCTCAGGTGGGAAGAACCCAGATCTGCCTCTGTGTTAGTGGTGATGTCCCTGAACCTGCCTCCAGGTGGGAAGAACCCGGATCTGCCTCTGTGTTAGTGGTGATGTCCACCTCAACGGATCTGCAGGTGGGAAGAAGAACCCATCTGCCTCTGTGTTATCTGCCTCTGTGTTTAGTGGTGATGTCCACAACATTCAGGTGGGAAGAACCCAGATCTGCCTCTGTGTTAGTGGTGATGTCCACAACCTCCAGGTGGGAAGAACCCAGATCTGCCTCTGTGTTAGTGGTGATGTCCAGGTGGGAAGAACATCTGCCTCTGTGTTAGTGGTGATGTCCTCCAGGTGGGAAGAACCCGGATCTGCCTCTGTCTGCCTCTGCCTCTGTGTTAGTGGTGATGTCCCAATATTGCTGCTGTCCATGGTCCTGAAATTTACAATCTTGCCTATTTGCATATGTACGACTGTCCAAACTTGACCCCACACACATACACAAACATTAATGCTAATCTCTCACACACTTTTGAACATTGCACATCCTGCAACAACACACTGAAAGAGCATTTTATTCCAAGTGTGTTTGTGTTTGAATAAAGACCCGAAGAATGAAATCAATGTGTGGATGTTGATTGGACAATGTATATGTGCTTTGCAGAAGCCATTCACTATGATGAAACTGGCTCTCATGAGGAAGACCCAGAGTTACCTTTGCTGCAGAGGATAAGTTGGCAGCGATTAAAGCTGTGAGTCTTTCTGGGTAAGTCTCCAAAAGCTTTGCACCCTGGGATTGTAACATATTTTCAATATCACAATATATACAGTACCATTCAAAAGTCTGGACACACCTACTCATTTAAGGGTTTTTCTTTATTTTTACAATTGTTTACATTTTAGAATAATAGTGAAGACATCAAAACTATGAAATAGCACAATTGGAATCACGTATTAAGAAAAAAGTATTTATAAAATATATTTTATATTTGAGAATCTTTGAAGTAGCCATCCTTTTCCTTGACCACTTTGCACACTCTTGGCATTTTCTCAAACCTTTTCATGAGGTAGTCTCCTGGAATGTTTTGCAATTAACAGGTGTACCTTCTTAAAAGTGAATTTGTGGAATTTCTTTCCTTCTTAAAGTGTTTGAGCAAATAGGATGTGTTGTGACAAGGTAGGGATGGTTTACAGAAGATAGCCCTATTTGGTAAAAGACCAAGTCCATATTATGCCAAGAACTGCTCAAATAAGCAAAGAGAAACAACATTGTTACTTAAGTCATGAAGGTGAGTCAATACGGAAAATTTCAAGAACTTTGAAAGATTCTTCTAGTGCAGTCGCAAAAACCATGAACCGCTATGATGAAACTGGCTCTCATGAGGAAGACCCAGAGTTACCTTTGCTGCAGAGGATAAGTTCAGTAGAGTTAACTGCACCTCAGATTGGAGCCCAAATAAATTCTTCACAGAGTTCAAGAAACACACACATCTCAACATGCACTGTTCATAGGAGACTGCATGAATCAGGCCTTCATGGTCGAATTGCTCCATTGAAACCACTACTAGAGGACGGACTCCAATAATAAGAAGAGACTTGCTTGGGCCAAGAAACACGAGCAATGGACCTTAGACTGGTGGAAATCTGTCCTTTGGTCTGATGAGTCCAAATTGGAGATTTTTGCCTTTCAATGTGTGTGTAAAGAATCCAGGGTGTTTAGTTGGGTCTACTCTTCATTATAAAACTATTTGTTGAATTGTTTTAAAATCCATCAGAAGCTGAATAAGTCTTGACGGGGACAGAGCTTGTTTTGCCAAGGAAAGTGAAAAGGACTGAGGGAAAGTAAAATGGAAAGTACATGGAAAGGAACATGGAAGAACCTCAAAGAACATTGCATTTTCAAGATCATGTAACATCAAAATGCATCTTATATTCCTGCCCTTACAGAAAAACCACATGATTTCAACTGACATTTTATGTGAAATCATGTGAAAACATGTTTTGGAACACAATGTGATCACATTTTCATGTGTAGTTTAATGTAATCACATGTTGCTTTACATGTTATCACATTATCTTCACATAAGATTACATGAAAACATGTTTTTGGAACACTTCCCGTGTTCACATGTGAAATTCATGTGATTTTTGCGTAAACGCCCTGCAGTTCCACACTCAAGGTTCTTAATAATGCTTTAAATGCACATGTACGATTGTGCATGTGTAATGGCTTGAAAACAAAGTAACTAAAAACAGACACCCATTTATTATTTATCTCCCCTAATTGTTTCTGTATTTGTCTTAATGTATCTAAATGGTATTTTCTACATACTTTATCGTCAGCAGTCCATCAGGCCAATAGATGGCGCTGTTGCACTGTTGTAGCCGGAGAAACAGCAAGTTCTGGCCAAGAGCTCACCATTCTGCAGAATAAGGACCAGAACTTTACAGAGGTAAACTGTGTCTGTTCTTTTACTATTACAGGTACGTAACAGCACTTCAAACGTTCAAATATATACACAATATTTAATAACATGCTATTTAACAACGTTGTCCAGATATTATCACGTTAGGAAAGTTTTGTTTTGGCTTTGTGTCGAACTGAGTGAGAGAAGAAGGTGATTTACATTGAGTGAGAGTGTATGTTAGCTTGATGCTAGCTGAGGTAAAAAAAAACATTTACGAGTCACAGAGACTATGTTTACTGAGTAGTTTACTTGTACTGGATTTAGTCTAGGAGATTTTTATTATCAAGAATCCATTTGTTAGGGATTTCTGAGTTGGTTTTACATGTTATTGGTTGTTTTGTGTAAAATTGAATTTTTTTGACCCCTCCTTAGGTGCAAGTTTAGTCGTGTCTCTTTTACCAATCACATCCTCTCAGATCTCCACAAGTACATAGGGATTAGTTGTCCATTTGGGATAGGATCCCACCTCACACCTTTACACACCTGGTTATCCATCCTTCTAGCTCTATAGGCCACAGTAGCATAGGTTACAGGTTTGTAGTCAAGCCACAGATTTCAGGTGAGATACGTATACATATGAGATGAATAATGTAGGGTAAGTAAACATTATATTAGGTAGCATTGTTTAAAGTGGCTAGTGATATATTTTACATCATTTCCCATCAATTCCCATTATTAAAGTGGCTGGAGTTGAGTCAGTGTCAGTGTGTGGCAGCAGCCACTCAATGTTAGTGGTGGCTGTTTAACAGTCTGATGGCCTTGAGATAGAAGCTGTTTTTCAGTCTCTCGGTCCCAGCTTTGATGCACCTGTACTGACCTCGCCTTCTGGATGATAGCGGGGTGAACAGGCAGTGGCTCGGGTGGTTGTGGTCCTGATGATCTTTATGGCCTTCCTGTAACATCGGGTGGTGTAGGTGTCCTGGAGGGCAGGTAGTTTGCCCCGGTGATGCGTTGTGCAGACCTCACTACCCTCTGGAGAGCCTTACGGTTGTGGGCGGAGCAGTTGCCGTACCAGGCGGTGATACAGCCCGACAGGATGCTCTCGATTGTGCATCAACAATACAA
>NW_027040164.1:45302-177474 GCF_034236695.1 Oncorhynchus nerka
CTTTATTGCATTATAATGAGTTACTGAGTTACTTCATTGTCTTTCAGTTGTAAAATTATCACTTTCTGTAGACTATGTTTCCGGTGGCCCACTGCTGAATGGTTGTTGTCGTGGCCGAGTGGTTAAGGCGATGGACTAGAAATCCATTAGGATCTTCCTGCGCAGGTTCGAATCCTCTGACAAATCCTCTCAGATCTCCACAAGTACATAGGGATTAGTTGTCCATTTGGGATAGGATCCCACCTCACACCTTTACACACCTGGTTATCCATCCTTCTAGCTCTATAGGCCACAGTAGCATAGGTTACAGGTTTGTAGTCAAGCCACAGATTTCAGGTGAGATCCCATGATACACTCAAATCAAATCAAATCTTATTTGTCACATACACATGGTGTTAGCAGATGTTAGTGCGAGTGTAGCGAAATGCTTGTGATTCAATCCGACAATGCAGTAATAACCAACAAGTAATCTAGCTAACAATTCCAAAACTACTACCTTATAGAAAAAAGTGTAAGGGGATAAAGAATATGTACATAAAGATATATGAATGAGTGATGGTACAGAGCGGCATAGGCAAGATAGGCAAGATACATGATGTATTGAGTGCAGTATATACATATGAGATGAGTATGTAAACAAAGTGGCATAGTTAAAGTGGCTAGTGATACATGTATTACATAAGGATGCAGTAGATGATATAGAGTACAGTATATACGTATACATATGAGATGAATAATGTATATGTAAACATTCATATTAGGTAGCATTGTTTAAAGTGGCTAGTGATATATTTTACATCATTTCCCATCAATTCCCATTCTTAAAGTGGCTGGAGTTGAGTCATTGTCTTGGCAGCAGCCACTCAAATTAGTGGTGGCTGTTTAACAGCCTGATGGCCTTCAGATGAGAGCTGTTTTCAGTCTCTGGTTAAGGCTTTGACTGCAATCCTTAGGATCTTCCTGCGCAGGTTCTGAATCCTGCTGACAACGAAATTGTGGTCCTTTTCTTTATGGCCTTCGTGTAACATTTCGTGGTGTTTCTTATACCAATCATATCCTCTCAGATCTCCCAAGTACATAGGGATTAGTTGTCCATTTGGGACAGGATCCCACTCACACCTTTACACACCTGGTTATCCATCCTTCTAGCTCTATAGGCCACAGTAGCATAGGTTACAGGTTTGTAGTCAAGCCACAGATTTCAGGTGAGATCCCATGATACACTCAACAATACAACAACACGATTCTCATGAATAACCATTAAGCCATTTGCTAAGATTTCCCCCATTTTCACATGTGGAAACCTGTTGTCACTCTTACCCTGACGGATAGCTCCAGACACTTTTTGGTCCTATCTGAGGCATTTTTAAATTCATGTCCAAATGGCCATATTCTGAAGACACTCTTAAAGTCTGCAGGGTAATCGAACTGGCCACATCTAAAGTCAAGCCACAGGTCACAGTTGAGCTGCCTTGTTAAACCCTCAAAATAAATAATAACACGATTGCGTTGAAAATACCCATTAAGCCATTTGTTAAGATTTCAGCTATGTGGACCTGTTGTCACTCTTACCCTGATGATTGTTGATATTTACAGACACTTTTTCGGTCTTGTCTGAGAAATTTTATCATTTATATCAGAATGGCCATATTCTGAGGCCAGTTTAGCGTTCATTCAATGACGATTTACACGATTGCGTTGAAAATACCCATTAAGCCATTTGTTAAGATTTCAGCCATGTGGACCTGTTGTCACTCTTACCCTGATGATTGCTGATACTTACAGACACTTTTTCGGTCTTATCTGAGGAATTTTATCATTTATATCAGAATGGCCATATTCTGAGGCCAGTTTAGCGTTCATTCAATGACGATTTACTACTCTTTTCCGTTGAAGGCCATATTGAGGTTAAATCAATGACTGGAGTTTTTCATTGATAAAAACAAATGACTATTGAAAGTGCAAGTCGGTATCGTGCATAAATTTACTGGTCTCTGTGGTGATTTTAGAAGGCTGTGCCTATTTCTACTTTTACCCCATACTCTTTAACCCGATACCCAGGTAATGTGCTGTAGTCAGGATGGCCGAGCGGTCTAAGGCGCTGCGTTCAGGTCGCAGTCTCCCATGGAGGCGTGGGTTCAAATCCCACTTCTGACAGTTGTTTAGTGCCTCTCAGGAGTCATGCTGCTTAGCAGTAATAATAAGATGATGAAATAACAATTTATAATAAACACTCTCAAATGTAAACCTTCTGGAGCTGAGCAAAGATCAAGGAAAATAAGAAAACAGCTGTACTTAATAACAAATGAATGAGGGGAACATTTCACTTTATTGCATTATAATGAGTTACTGAGTTACTTCATTGTCTTTCAGTTGTAAAATTATCACTTTCTGTAGACTATGCCTGGTGGCCCATTCACTGCTGACAGGCCTGTTGTCGTGGCCGAGTGGTTAAGGCGATGGACTAGAAATCCATTAGGATCTTCCTGCGCAGGTTCGAATCCTGCCGACAACGAAATTGAATTTTCTTGACCCCTCCGGAGGTTGAAGTTTCGTCGTGTTTCTTATACCAATCATATCCTCTCAGATCTCCACAAGTACATAGGGATTAGTTGTCCATTTGGGACAGGATCCCACCTCACACCTTTACACACCTGGTTATCCATCCTTCTAGCTCTATAGGCCACAGTAGCATAGGTTACAGGTTTGTAGTCAAGCCACAGATTTCAGGTGAGATCCCATGATACACTCAACAATACAACAACACGATTCTCATGAATAACCATTAAGCCATTTGCTAAGATTTCCCCCATTTTCACATGTGGAAACCTGTTGTCACTCTTACCCTGACGGATAGCTCCAGACACTTTTTGGTCCTATCTGAGGCATTTTTAAATTCATGTCCAAATGGCCATATTCTGAAGACACTCTTAAAGTCTGCAGGGTAATCGAACTGGCCACATCTAAAGTCAAGCCACAGTCACAGTTGAGCTGCCTTGTTAAACCCTCAAAATAAATAATAACACGATTGCGTTGAAAATACCCATTAAGCCATTTGTTAAGATTTCAGCTATGTGGACCTGTTGTCACTCTTACCCTGATGATTGTTGATATTTACAGACACTTTTTCGGTCTTGTCTGAGAAATTTTATCATTTATATCAGAATGGCCATATTCTGAGGCCAGTTTAGCGTTCATTCAATGACGATTTACACGATTGCGTTGAAAATACCCATTAAGCCATTTGTTAAGATTTCAGCCATGTGGACCTGTTGTCACTCTTACCCTGATGATTGCTGATACTTACAGACACTTTTTCGGTCTTATCTGAGGAATTTTATCATTTATATCAGAATGGCCATATTCTGAGGCCAGTTTAGCGTTCATTCAATGACGATTTACTACTCTTTTCCGTTGAAGGCCATATTGAGGTTAAATCAATGACTGGAGTTTTTCATTGATAAAAACAAATGACTATTGAAAGTGCAAGTCGGTATCGTGCATAAATTTACTGGTCTCTGTGGTGATTTTAGAAGGCTGTGCCTATTTCTACTTTTACCCCATACTCTTTAACCCGATACCCAGGTAATGTGCTGTAGTCAGGATGGCCGAGCGGTCTAAGGCGCTGCGTTCAGGTCGCAGTCTCCCATGGAGGCGTGGGTTCAAATCCCACTTCTGACAGTTGTTTAGTGCCTCTCAGGAGTCATGCTGCTTAGCAGTAATAATAAGATGATGAAATAACAATTTATAATAAACACTCTCAAATGTAAACCTTCTGGAGCTGAGCAAAGATCAAGGAAAATAAGAAAACAGCTGTACTTAATAACAAATGAATGAGGGGAACATTTCACTTTATTGCATTATAATGAGTTACTGAGTTACTTCATTGTCTTTCAGTTGTAAAATTATCACTTTCTGTAGACTATGCCTGGTGGCCCATTCACTGCTGACAGGCCTGTTGTCGTGGCCGAGTGGTTAAGGCGATGGACTAGAAATCCATTAGGATCTTCCTGCGCAGGTTCGAATCCTGCCGACAACGAAATTGAATTTTCTTGACCCCTCCGGAGGTTGAAGTTTCGTCGTGTTTCTTATACCAATCATATCCTCTCAGATCTCCACAAGTACATAGGGATTAGTTGTCCATTTGGGACAGGATCCCACCTCACACCTTTACACACCTGGTTATCCATCCTTCTAGCTCTATAGGCCACAGTAGCATAGGTTACAGGTTTGTAGTCAAGCCACAGATTTCAGGTGAGATCCCATGATACACTCAACAATACAACAACACGATTCTCATGAATAACCATTAAGCCATTTGCTAAGATTTCCCCATTTTCACATGTGGAAACCTGTTGTCACTCTTACCCTGACGGATAGCTCCAGACACTTTTTGGTCCTATCTGAGGCATTTTTAAATTCATGTCCAAATGGCCATATTCTGAAGACACTCTTAAAGTCTGCAGGGTAATCGAACTGGCCACATCTAAAGTCAAGCCACAGGTCACAGTTGAGCTGCCTTGTTAAACCCTCAAAATAAATAATAACACGATTGCGTTGAAAATACCCATTAAGCCATTTGTTAAGATTTCAGCCATGTGGACCTGTTGTCACTCTTACCCTGATGATTGTTGATATTTACAGACACTTTTTCGGTCTTATCTGAGAAATTTTATCATTTATATCAGAATGGCCATATTCTGAGGCCAGTTTAGCGTTCATTCAATGACGATTTACACGATTGCGTTGAAAATACCCATTAAGCCATTTGTTAAGATTTCAGCCATGTGGACCTGTTGTCACTCTTACCCTGATGATTGCTGATACTTACAGACACTTTTTCGGTCTTATCTGAGGAATTTTATCATTTATATCAGAATGGCCATATTCTGAGGCCAGTTTAGCGTTCATTCAATGACGATTTACTACTCTTTTCCGTTGAAGGCCATATTGAGGTTAAATCAATGACTGGAGTTTTTCATTGATAAAAACAAATGACTATTGAAAGTGCAAGTCGGTATCGTGCATAAATTTACTGGTCTCTGTGGTGATTTTAGAAGGCTGTGCCTATTTCTACTTTTACCCCATACTCTTTAACCCGATACCCAGGTAATGTGCTGTAGTCAGGATGGCCGAGCGGTCTAAGGCGCTGCGTTCAGGTCTCAGTCTCCCATGGAGGCGTGGGTTCAAATCCCACTTCTGACAGTTGTTTAGTGCCTCTCAGGAGTCATGCTGCTTAGCAGTAATAATAAGATGATGAAATAACAATTTATAATAAACACTCTCAAATGTAAACCTTCTGGAGCTGAGCAAAGATCAAGGAAAATAAGAAAACAGCTGTACTTAATAACAAATGAATGAGGGGAACATTTCACTTTATTGCATTATAATGAGTTACTGAGTTACTTCATTGTCTTTCAGTTGTAAAATTATCACTTTCTGTAGACTATGCCTGGTGGCCCATTCACTGCTGACAGGCCTGTTGTCGTGGCCGAGTGGTTAAGGCGATGGACTAGAAATCCATTAGGATCTTCCTGCGCAGGTTCGAATCCTGCCGACAACGAAATTGAATTTTCTTGACCCCTCCGGAGGTTGAAGTTTCGTCGTGTTTCTTATACCAATCATATCCTCTCAGATCTCCACAAGTACATAGGGATTAGTTGTCCATTTGGGACAGGATCCCACCTCACACCTTTACACACCTGGTTATCCATCCTTCTAGCTCTATAGGCCACAGTAGCATAGGTTACAGGTTTGTAGTCAAGCCACAGATTTCAGGTGAGATCCCATGATACACTCAACAATACAACAACACGATTCTCATGAATAACCATTAAGCCATTTGCTAAGATTTCCCCCATTTTCACATGTGGAAACCTGTTGTCACTCTTACCCTGACGGATAGCTCCAGACACTTTTTTGGTCCTATCTGAGGCATTTTTAAATTCATGTCCAAATGGCCATATTCTGAAGACACTCTTAAAGTCTGCAGGGTAATCGAACTGGCCACATCTAAAGTCAAGCCACAGGTCACAGTTGAGCTGCCTTGTTAAACCCTCAAAATAAATAATAACACGATTGCGTTGAAAATACCCATTAAGCCATTTGTTAAGATTTCAGCCATGTGGACCTGTTGTCACTCTTACCCTGATGATTGTTGATATTTACAGACACTTTTTCGGTCTTATCTGAGAAATTTTATCATTTATATCAGAATGGCCATATTCTGAGGCCAGTTTAGCGTTCATTCAATGACGATTTACACGATTGCGTTGAAAATACCCATTAAGCCATTTGTTAAGATTTCAGCCATGTGGACCTGTTGTCACTCTTACCCTGATGATTGCTGATACTTACAGACACTTTTTCGGTCTTATCTGAGGAATTTTATCATTTATATCAGAATGGCCATATTCTGAGGCCAGTTTAGCGTTCATTCAATGACGATTTACTACTCTTTTCCGTTGAAGGCCATATTGAGGAGTTAAATCAATGACTGGAGTTTTTCATTGATAAAAACAAATGACTATTGAAAGTGCAAGTCGGTATCGTGCATAAATTTACTGGTCTCTGTGGTGATTTTAGAAGGCTGTGCCTATTTCTACTTTTACCCCATACTCTTTAACCCGATACCCAGGTAATGTGCTGTAGTCAGGATGGCCGAGCGGTCTAAGGCGCTGCGTTCAGGTCTCAGTCTCCCATGGAGGCGTGGGTTCAAATCCCACTTCTGACAGTTGTTTAGTGCCTCTCAGGAGTCATGCTGCTTAGCAGTAATAATAAGATGATGAAATAACAATTTATAATAAACACTCTCAAATGTAAACCTTCTGGAGCTGAGCAAAGATCAAGGAAAATAAGAAAACAGCTGTACTTAATAACAAATGAATGAGGGGAACATTTCACTTTATTGCATTATAATGAGTTACTGAGTTACTTCATTGTCTTTCAGTTGTAAAATTATCACTTTCTGTAGACTATGCCTGGTGGCCCATTCACTGCTGACAGGCCTGTTGTCGTGGCCGAGTGGTTAAGGCGATGGACTAGAAATCCATTAGGATCTTCCTGCGCAGGTTCGAATCCTGCCGACAACGAAATTGAATTTTCTTGACCCCTCCGGAGGTTGAAGTTTCGTCGTGTTTCTTATACCAATCATATCCTCTCAGATCTCCACAAGTACATAGGGATTAGTTGTCCATTTGGGACAGGATCCCACCTCACACCTTTACACACCTGGTTATCCATCCTTCTAGCTCTATAGGCCACAGTAGCATAGGTTACAGGTTTGTAGTCAAGCCACAGATTTCAGGTGAGATCCCATGATACACTCAACAATACAACAACACGATTCTCATGAATAACCATTAAGCCATTTGCTAAGATTTCCCCCATTTTCACATGTGGAAACCTGTTGTCACTCTTACCCTGACGGATAGCTCCAGACACTTTTTTGGTCCTATCTGAGGCATTTTTAAATTCATGTCCAAATGGCCATATTCTGAAGACACTCTTAAAGTCTGCAGGGTAATCGAACTGGCCACATCTAAAGTCAAGCCACAGGTCACAGTTGAGCTGCCTTGTTAAACCCTCAAAATAAATAATAACACGATTGCGTTGAAAATACCCATTAAGCCATTTGTTAAGATTTCAGCCATGTGGACCTGTTGTCACTCTTACCCTGATGATTGTTGATATTTACAGACACTTTTTCGGTCTTATCTGAGAAATTTTATCATTTATATCAGAATGGCCATATTCTGAGGCCAGTTTAGCGTTCATTCAATGACGATTTACACGATTGCGTTGAAAATACCCATTAAGCCATTTGTTAAGATTTCAGCCATGTGGACCTGTTGTCACTCTTACCCTGATGATTGCTGATACTTACAGACACTTTTTCGGTCTTATCTGAGGAATTTTATCATTTATATCAGAATGGCCATATTCTGAGGCCAGTTTAGCGTTCATTCAATGACGATTTACTCTCTTTTCCGTTGAAGGCCATATTGAGGTTAAATCAATGACTGGAGTTTTCATTGATAAAAACAAATGACTATTGAAAGTGCAAGTCGGTATCGTGCATAAATTTACTGGTCTCTGTGGTGATTTTAGAAGGCTGTGCCTATTTCTACTTTTACCCCATACTCTTTAACCCGATACCCAGGTAATGTGCTGTAGTCAGGATGGCCGAGCGGTCTAAGGCGCTGCGTTCAGGTCGCAGTCTCCCATGGAGGCGTGGGTTCAAATCCCACTTCTGACAGTTGTTTAGTGCCTCTCAGGAGTCATGCTGCTTAGCAGTAATAATAAGATGATGAAATAACAATTTATAATAAACACTCTCAAATGTAAACCTTCTGGAGCTGAGCAAAGATCAAGGAAAATAAGAAAACAGCTGTACTTAATAACAAATGAATGAGGGGAACATTTCACTTTATTGCATTATAATGAGTTACTGAGTTACTTCATTGTCTTTCAGTTGTAAAATTATCACTTTCTGTAGACTATGCCTGGTGGCCCATTCACTGCTGACAGGCCTGTTGTCGTGGCCGAGTGGTTAAGGCGATGGACTAGAAATCCATTAGGATCTTCCTGCGCAGGTTCGAATCCTGCCGACAACGAAATTGAATTTTCTTGACCCCTCCGGAGGTTGAAGTTTCGTCGTGTTTCTTATACCAATCATATCCTCTCAGATCTCCACAAGTACATAGGGATTAGTTGTCCATTTGGGACAGGATCCCACCTCACACCTTTACACACCTGGTTATCCATCCTTCTAGCTCTATAGGCCACAGTAGCATAGGTTACAGGTTTGTAGTCAAGCCACAGATTTCAGGTGAGATCCCATGATACACTCAACAATACAACAACACGATTCTCATGAATAACCATTAAGCCATTTGCTAAGATTTCCCCCATTTTCACATGTGGAAACCTGTTGTCACTCTTACCCTGACGGATAGCTCCAGACACTTTTTTGGTCCTATCTGAGGCATTTTTAAATTCATGTCCAAATGGCCATATTCTGAAGACACTCTTAAAGTCTGCAGGGTAATCGAACTGGCCACATCTAAAGTCAAGCCACAGGTCACAGTTGAGCTGCCTTGTTAAACCCTCAAAATAAATAATAACACGATTGCGTTGAAAATACCCATTAAGCCATTTGTTAAGATTTCAGCCATGTGGACCTGTTGTCACTCTTACCCTGATGATTGTTGATATTTACAGACACTTTTTCGGTCTTATCTGAGAAATTTTATCATTTATATCAGAATGGCCATATTCTGAGGCCAGTTTAGCGTTCATTCAATGACGATTTACACGATTGCGTTGAAAATACCCATTAAGCCATTTGTTAAGATTTCAGCCATGTGGACCTGTTGTCACTCTTACCCTGATGATTGCTGATACTTACAGACACTTTTTCGGTCTTATCTGAGGAATTTTATCATTTATATCAGAATGGCCATATTCTGAGGCCAGTTTAGCGTTCATTCAATGACGATTTACTACTCTTTTCCGTTGAAGGCCATATTGAGGTTAAATCAATGACTGGAGTTTTTCATTGATAAAAACAAATGACTATTGAAAGTGCAAGTCGGTATCGTGCATAAATTTACTGGTCTCTG
Source organism: Oncorhynchus nerka (assembly GCF_034236695.1). Taxonomy (NCBI): domain Eukaryota; kingdom Metazoa; phylum Chordata; class Actinopteri; order Salmoniformes; family Salmonidae; genus Oncorhynchus; species Oncorhynchus nerka. The sequence goes on from NW_027040164.1 coordinate 54,926, forward strand.
TGGTGATTTTAGAAGGCTGTGCCTATTTCTACTTTTACCCCATACTCTTTAACCCGATACCCAGGTAATGTGCTGTAGTCAGGATGGCCGAGCGGTCTAAGGCGCTGCGTTCAGGTCTCAGTCTCCCATGGAGGCGTGGGTTCAAATCCCACTTCTGACAGTTGTTTAGTGCCTCTCAGGAGTCATGCTGCTTAGCAGTAATAATAAGATGATGAAATAACAATTTATAATAAACACTCTCAAATGTAAACCTTCTGGAGCTGAGCAAAGATCAAGGAAAATAAGAAAACAGCTGTACTTAATAACAAATGAATGAGGGGAACATTTCACTTTATTGCATTATAATGAGTTACTGAGTTACTTCATTGTCTTTCAGTTGTAAAATTATCACTTTCTGTAGACTATGCCTGGTGGCCCATTCACTGCTGACAGGCCTGTTGTCGTGGCCGAGTGGTTAAGGCGATGGACTAGAAATCCATTAGGATCTTCCTGCGCAGGTTCGAATCCTGCCGACAACGAAATTGAATTTTCTTGACCCCTCCGGAGGTTGAAGTTTCGTCGTGTTTCTTATACCAATCATATCCTCTCAGATCTCCACAAGTACATAGGGATTAGTTGTCCATTTGGGACAGGATCCCACCTCACACCTTTACACACCTGGTTATCCATCCTTCTAGCTCTATAGGCCACAGTAGCATAGGTTACAGGTTTGTAGTCAAGCCACAGATTTCAGGTGAGATCCCATGATACACTCAACAATACAACAACACGATTCTCATGAATAACCATTAAGCCATTTGCTAAGATTTCCCCCATTTTCACATGTGGAAACCTGTTGTCACTCTTACCCTGACGGATAGCTCCAGACACTTTTTTGGTCCTATCTGAGGCATTTTTAAATTCATGTCCAAATGGCCATATTCTGAAGACACTCTTAAAGTCTGCAGGGTAATCGAACTGGCCACATCTAAAGTCAAGCCACAGGTCACAGTTGAGCTGCCTTGTTAAACCCTCAAAATAAATAATAACACGATTGCGTTGAAAATACCCATTAAGCCATTTGTTAAGATTTCAGCCATGTGGACCTGTTGTCACTCTTACCCTGATGATTGTTGATATTTACAGACACTTTTTCGGTCTTATCTGAGAAATTTTATCATTTATATCAGAATGGCCATATTCTGAGGCCAGTTTAGCGTTCATTCAATGACGATTTACACGATTGCGTTGAAAATACCCATTAAGCCATTTGTTAAGATTTCAGCCATGTGGACCTGTTGTCACTCTTACCCTGATGATTGCTGATACTTACAGACACTTTTTCGGTCTTATCTGAGGAATTTTATCATTTATATCAGAATGGCCATATTCTGAGGCCAGTTTAGCGTTCATTCAATGACGATTTACTACTCTTTTCCGTTGAAGGCCATATTGAGGTTAAATCAATGACTGGAGTTTTTCATTGATAAAAACAAATGACTATTGAAAGTGCAAGTCGGTATCGTGCATAAATTTACTGGTCTCTGTGGTGATTTTAGAAGGCTGTGCCTATTTCTACTTTTACCCCATACTCTTTAACCCGATACCCAGGTAATGTGCTGTAGTCAGGATGGCCGAGCGGTCTAAGGCGCTGCGTTCAGGTCTCAGTCTCCCATGGAGGCGTGGGTTCAAATCCCACTTCTGACAGTTGTTTAGTGCCTCTCAGGAGTCATGCTGCTTAGCAGTAATAATAAGATGATGAAATAACAATTTATAATAAACACTCTCAAATGTAAACCTTCTGGAGCTGAGCAAAGATCAAGGAAAATAAGAAAACAGCTGTACTTAATAACAAATGAATGAGGGGAACATTTCACTTTATTGCATTATAATGAGTTACTGAGTTACTTCATTGTCTTTCAGTTGTAAAATTATCACTTTCTGTAGACTATGCCTGGTGGCCCATTCACTGCTGACAGGCCTGTTGTCGTGGCCGAGTGGTTAAGGCGATGGACTAGAAATCCATTAGGATCTTCCTGCGCAGGTTCGAATCCTGCCGACAACGAAATTGAATTTTCTTGACCCCTCCGGAGGTTGAAGTTTCGTCGTGTTTCTTATACCAATCATATCCTCTCAGATCTCCACAAGTACATAGGGATTAGTTGTCCATTTGGGACAGGATCCCACCTCACACCTTTACACACCTGGTTATCCATCCTTCTAGCTCTATAGGCCACAGTAGCATAGGTTACAGGTTTGTAGTCAAGCCACAGATTTCAGGTGAGATCCCATGATACACTCAACAATACAACAACACGATTCTCATGAATAACCATTAAGCCATTTGCTAAGATTTCCCCCATTTTCACATGTGGAAACCTGTTGTCACTCTTACCCTGACGGATAGCTCCAGACACTTTTTTGGTCCTATCTGAGGCATTTTTAAATTCATGTCCAAATGGCCATATTCTGAAGACACTCTTAAAGTCTGCAGGGTAATCGAACTGGCCACATCTAAAGTCAAGCCACAGGTCACAGTTGAGCTGCCTTGTTAAACCCTCAAAATAAATAATAACACGATTGCGTTGAAAATACCCATTAAGCCATTTGTTAAGATTTCAGCCATGTGGACCTGTTGTCACTCTTACCCTGATGATTGTTGATATTTACAGACACTTTTTCGGTCTTATCTGAGAAATTTTATCATTTATATCAGAATGGCCATATTCTGAGGCCAGTTTAGCGTTCATTCAATGACGATTTACACGATTGCGTTGAAAATACCCATTAAGCCATTTGTTAAGATTTCAGCCATGTGGACCTGTTGTCACTCTTACCCTGATGATTGCTGATACTTACAGACACTTTTTCGGTCTTATCTGAGGAATTTTATCATTTATATCAGAATGGCCATATTCTGAGGCCAGTTTAGCGTTCATTCAATGACGATTTACTACTCTTTTCCGTTGAAGGCCATATTGAGGTTAAATCAATGACTGGAGTTTTTCATTGATAAAAACAAATGACTATTGAAAGTGCAAGTCGGTATCGTGCATAAATTTACTGGTCTCTGTGGTGATTTTAGAAGGCTGTGCCTATTTCTACTTTTACCCCATACTCTTTAACCCGATACCCAGGTAATGTGCTGTAGTCAGGATGGCCGAGCGGTCTAAGGCGCTGCGTTCAGGTCTCAGTCTCCCATGGAGGCGTGGGTTCAAATCCCACTTCTGACAGTTGTTTAGTGCCTCTCAGGAGTCATGCTGCTTAGCAGTAATAATAAGATGATGAAATAACAATTTATAATAAACACTCTCAAATGTAAACCTTCTGGAGCTGAGCAAAGATCAAGGAAAATAAGAAAACAGCTGTACTTAATAACAAATGAATGAGGGGAACATTTCACTTTATTGCATTATAATGAGTTACTGAGTTACTTCATTGTCTTTCAGTTGTAAAATTATCACTTTCTGTAGACTATGCCTGGTGGCCCATTCACTGCTGACAGGCCTGTTGTCGTGGCCGAGTGGTTAAGGCGATGGACTAGAAATCCATTAGGATCTTCCTGCGCAGGTTCGAATCCTGCCGACAACGAAATTGAATTTTCTTGACCCCTCCGGAGGTTGAAGTTTCGTCGTGTTTCTTATACCAATCATATCCTCTCAGATCTCCTCACAAGTACATAGGGATTAGTTGTCCATTTGGGACAGGATCCCACCTCACACCTTTACACACCTGGTTATCCATCCTTCTAGCTCTATAGGCCACAGTAGCATAGGTTACAGGTTTGTAGTCAAGCCACAGATTTCAGGTGAGATCCCATGATACACTCAACAATACAACAACACGATTCTCATGAATAACCATTAAGCCATTTGCTAAGATTTCCCCCATTTTCACATGTGGAAACCTGTTGTCACTCTTACCCTGACGGATAGCTCCAGACACTTTTTTGGTCCTATCTGAGGCATTTTTAAATTCATGTCCAAATGGCCATATTCTGAAGACACTCTTAAAGTCTGCAGGGTAATCGAACTGGCCACATCTAAAGTCAAGCCACAGGTCACAGTTGAGCTGCCTTGTTAAACCCTCAAAATAAATAATAACACGATTGCGTTGAAAATACCCATTAAGCCATTTGTTAAGATTTCAGCCATGTGGACCTGTTGTCACTCTTACCCTGATGATTGTTGATATTTACAGACACTTTTTCGGTCTTATCTGAGAAATTTTATCATTTATATCAGAATGGCCATATTCTGAGGCCAGTTTAGCGTTCATTCAATGACGATTTACACGATTGCGTTGAAAATACCCATTAAGCCATTTGTTAAGATTTCAGCCATGTGGACCTGTTGTCACTCTTACCCTGATGATTGCTGATACTTACAGACACTTTTTCGGTCTTATCTGAGGAATTTTATCATTTATATCAGAATGGCCATATTCTGAGGCCAGTTTAGCGTTCATTCAATGACGATTTACTACTCTTTTCCGTTGAAGGCCATATTGAGGTTAAATCAATGACTGGAGTTTTTCATTGATAAAAACAAATGACTATTGAAAGTGCAAGTCGGTATCGTGCATAAATTTACTGGTCTCTGTGGTGATTTTAGAAGGCTGTGCCTATTTCTACTTTTACCCCATACTCTTTAACCCGATACCCAGGTAATGTGCTGTAGTCAGGATGGCCGAGCGGTCTAAGGCGCTGCGTTCAGGTCGCAGTCTCCCATGGAGGCGTGGGTTCAAATCCCACTTCTGACAGTTGTTTAGTGCCTCTCAGGAGTCATGCTGCTTAGCAGTAATAATAAGATGATGAAATAACAATTTATAATAAACACTCTCAAATGTAAACCTTCTGGAGCTGAGCAAAGATCAGAAAATAAGAAAACAGCTGTACTTAATAACAAATGAATGAGGGGAACATTTCACTTTATTGCATTATAATGAGTTACTGAGTTACTTCATTGTCTTTCAGTTGTAAAATTATCACTTTCTGTAGACTATGCCTGGTGGCCCATTCACTGCTGACAGGCCTGTTGTCGTGGCCGAGTGGTTAAGGCGATGGACTAGAAATCCATTAGGATCTTCCTGCGCAGGTTCGAATCCTGCCGACAACGAAATTGAATTTTCTTGACCCCTCCGGAGGTTGAAGTTTCGTCGTGTTTCTTATACCAATCATATCCTCTCAGATCTCCACAAGTACATAGGGATTAGTTGTCCATTTGGGACAGGATCCCACCTCACACCTTTACACACCTGGTTATCCATCCTTCTAGCTCTATAGGCCACAGTAGCATAGGTTACAGGTTTGTAGTCAAGCCACAGATTTCAGGTGAGATCCCATGATACACTCAACAATACAACAACACGATTCTCATGAATAACCATTAAGCCATTTGCTAAGATTTCCCCCATTTTCACATGTGGAAACCTGTTGTCACTCTTACCCTGACGGATAGCTCCAGACACTTTTTGGTCCTATCTGAGGCATTTTTAAATTCATGTCCAAATGGCCATATTCTGAAGACACTCTTAAAGTCTGCAGGGTAATCGAACTGGCCACATCTAAAGTCAAGCCACAGGTCACAGTTGAGCTGCAAACCAAATAAATAATAACAGGTCCCATTAAGCCATTTGTTAAGATTTCAGCTGTGGACCTGTTGTCACTTTACCCTGATGATTGTTGAAACAGACACTTTTTCAAAAATTTTAATTTATATCAGAATGGCCATATTCTGAGGCCAGTTTAGCGTTCATTCAATGACGATTTACACGAAAAAATACCCATTAAGCCATTTGTTAAGATTTCAGCCATGTGGACCTGTTGTCACTCTTACCCTGATGATTGCTGATACTTACAGACACTTTTTCGGTCTTATCTGAGGAATTTTATCATTTATATCAGAATGGCCATATTCTGAGGCCAGTTTAGCGTTCATTCAATGACGATTTACTACTCTTTTCCGTTGAAGGCCATATTGAGGTTAAATCAATGACTGGAGTTTTTCATTGATAAAAACAAATGACTATTGAAAGTGCAAGTCGGTATCGTGCATAAATTTACTGGTCTCTGTGGTGATTTTAGAAGGCTGTGCCTATTTCTACTTTTACCCCATACTCTTTAACCCGATACCCAGGTAATGTGCTGTAGTCAGGATGGCCGAGCGGTCTAAGGCGCTGCGTTCAGGTCGCAGTCTCCCATGGAGGCGTGGGTTCAAATCCCACTTCTGACAGTTGTTTAGTGCCTCTCAGGAGTCATGCTGCTTAGCAGTAATAATAAGATGATGAAATAACAATTTATAATAAACACTCTCAAATGTAAACCTTCTGGAGCTGAGCAAAGATCAAGGAAAATAAGAAAACAGCTGTACTTAATAACAAATGAATGAGGGGAACATTTCACTTTATTGCATTATAATGAGTTACTGAGTTACTTCATTGTCTTTCAGTTGTAAAATTATCACTTTCTGTAGACTATGCCTGGTGGCCCATTCACTGCTGACAGGCCTGTTGTCGTGGCCGAGTGGTTAAGGCGATGGACTAGAAATCCATTAGGATCTTCCTGCGCAGGTTCGAATCCTGCCGACAACGAAATTGAATTTTCTTGACCCCTCCGGAGGTTGAAGTTTCGTCGTGTTTCTTATACCAATCATATCCTCTCAGATCTCCACAAGTACATAGGGATTAGTTGTCCATTTGGGACAGGATCCCACCTCACACCTTTACACACCTGGTTATCCATCCTTCTAGCTCTATAGGCCACAGTAGCATAGGTTACAGGTTTGTAGTCAAGCCACAGATTTCAGGTGAGATCCCATGATACACTCAACAATACAACAACACGATTCTCATGAATAACCATTAAGCCATTTGCTAAGATTTCCCCCATTTTCACATGTGGAAACCTGTTGTCACTCTTACCCTGACGGATAGCTCCAGACACTTTTTGGTCCTATCTGAGGCATTTTTAAATTCATGTCCAAATGGCCATATTCTGAAGACACTCTTAAAGTCTGCAGGGTAATCGAACTGGCCACATCTAAAGTCAAGCCACAGGTCACAGTTGAGCTGCCTTGTTAAACCCTCAAAATAAATAATAACACGATTGCGTTGAAAATACCCATTAAGCCATTTGTTAAGATTTCAGCCATGTGGACCTGTTGTCACTCTTACCCTGATGATTGTTGATATTTACAGACACTTTTTCGGTCTTATCTGAGAAATTTTATCATTTATATCAGAATGGCCATATTCTGAGGCCAGTTTAGCGTTCATTCAATGACGATTTACACGATTGCGTTGAAAATACCCATTAAGCCATTTGTTAAGATTTCAGCCATGTGGACCTGTTGTCACTCTTACCCTGATGATTGCTGATACTTACAGACACTTTTTCGGTCTTATCTGAGGAATTTTATCATTTATATCAGAATGGCCATATTCTGAGGCCAGTTTAGCGTTCATTCAATGACGATTTACTACTCTTTTCCGTTGAAGGCCATATTGAGGTTAAATCAATGACTGGAGTTTTTCATTGATAAAAACAAATGACTATTGAAAGTGCAAGTCGGTATCGTGCATAAATTTACTGGTCTCTGTGGTGATTTTAGAAGGCTGTGCCTATTTCTACTTTTACCCCATACTCTTTAACCCGATACCCAGGTAATGTGCTGTAGTCAGGATGGCCGAGCGGTCTAAGGCGCTGCGTTCAGGTCGCAGTCTCCCATGGAGGCGTGGGTTCAAATCCCACTTCTGACAGTTGTTTAGTGCCTCTCAGGAGTCATGCTGCTTAGCAGTAATAATAAGATGATGAAATAACAATTTATAATAAACACTCTCAAATGTAAACCTTCTGGAGCTGAGCAAAGATCAAGGAAAATAAGAAAACAGCTGTACTTAATAACAAATGAATGAGGGGAACATTTCACTTTATTGCATTATAATGAGTTACTGAGTTACTTCATTGTCTTTCAGTTGTAAAATTATCACTTTCTGTAGACTATGCCTGGTGGCCCATTCACTGCTGACAGGCCTGTTGTCGTGGCCGAGTGGTTAAGGCGATGGACTAGAAATCCATTAGGATCTTCCTGCGCAGGTTCGAATCCTGCCGACAACGAAATTGAATTTTCTTGACCCCTCCGGAGGTTGAAGTTTCGTCGTGTTTCTTATACCAATCATATCCTCTCAGATCTCCACAAGTACATAGGGATTAGTTGTCCATTTGGGACAGGATCCCACCTCACACCTTTACACACCTGGTTATCCATCCTTCTAGCTCTATAGGCCACAGTAGCATAGGTTACAGGTTTGTAGTCAAGCCACAGATTTCAGGTGAGATCCCATGATACACTCAACAATACAACAACACGATTCTCATGAATAACCATTAAGCCATTTGCTAAGATTTCCCCCATTTTCACATGTGGAAACCTGTTGTCACTCTTACCCTGACGGATAGCTCCAGACACTTTTTGGTCCTATCTGAGGCATTTTTAAATTCATGTCCAAATGGCCATATTCTGAAGACACTCTTAAAGTCTGCAGGGTAATCGAACTGGCCACATCTAAAGTCAAGCCACAGGTCACAGTTGAGCTGCCTTGTTAAACCCTCAAAATAAATAATAACACGATTGCGTTGAAAATACCCATTAAGCCATTTGTTAAGATTTCAGCCATGTGGACCTGTTGTCACTCTTACCCTGATGATTGTTGATATTTACAGACACTTTTTCGGTCTTGTCTGAGAAATTTTATCATTTATATCAGAATGGCCATATTCTGAGGCCAGTTTAGCGTTCATTCAATGACGATTTACACGATTGCGTTGAAAATACCCATTAAGCCATTTGTTAAGATTTCAGCCATGTGGACCTGTTGTCACTCTTACCCTGATGATTGCTGATACTTACAGACACTTTTTCGGTCTTATCTGAGGAATTTTATCATTTATATCAGAATGGCCATATTCTGAGGCCAGTTTAGCGTTCATTCAATGACGATTTACTACTCTTTTCCGTTGAAGGCCATATTGAGGTTAAATCAATGACTGGAGTTTTTCATTGATAAAAACAAATGACTATTGAAAGTGCAAGTCGGTATCGTGCATAAATTTACTGGTCTCTGTGGTGATTTTAGAAGGCTGTGCCTATTTCTACTTTTACCCCATACTCTTTAACCCGATACCCAGGTAATGTGCTGTAGTCAGGATGGCCGAGCGGTCTAAGGCGCTGCGTTCAGGTCGCAGTCTCCCATGGAGGCGTGGGTTCAAATCCCACTTCTGACAGTTGTTTAGTGCCTCTCAGGAGTCATGCTGCTTAGCAGTAATAATAAGATGATGAAATAACAATTTATAATAAACACTCTCAAATGTAAACCTTCTGGAGCTGAGCAAAGATCAAGGAAAATAAGAAAACAGCTGTACTTAATAACAAATGAATGAGGGGAACATTTCACTTTATTGCATTATAATGAGTTACTGAGTTACTTCATTGTCTTTCAGTTGTAAAATTATCACTTTCTGTAGACTATGCCTGGTGGCCCATTCACTGCTGACAGGCCTGTTGTCGTGGCCGAGTGGTTAAGGCGATGGACTAGAAATCCATTAGGATCTTCCTGCGCAGGTTCGAATCCTGCCGACAACGAAATTGAATTTTCTTGACCCCTCCGGAGGTTGAAGTTTCGTCGTGTTTCTTATACCAATCATATCCTCTCAGATCTCCACAAGTACATAGGGATTAGTTGTCCATTTGGGACAGGATCCCACCTCACACCTTTACACACCTGGTTATCCATCCTTCTAGCTCTATAGGCCACAGTAGCATAGGTTACAGGTTTGTAGTCAAGCCACAGATTTCAGGTGAGATCCCATGATACACTCAACAATACAACAACACGATTCTCATGAATAACCATTAAGCCATTTGCTAAGATTTCCCCCATTTTCACATGTGGAAACCTGTTGTCACTCTTACCCTGACGGATAGCTCCAGACACTTTTTTGGTCCTATCTGAGGCATTTTTAAATTCATGTCCAAATGGCCATATTCTGAAGACACTCTTAAAGTCTGCAGGGTAATCGAACTGGCCACATCTAAAGTCAAGCCACAGGTCACAGTTGAGCTGCCTTGTTAAACCCTCAAAATAAATAATAACACGATTGCGTTGAAAATACCCATTAAGCCATTTGTTAAGATTTCAGCCATGTGGACCTGTTGTCACTCTTACCCTGATGATTGTTGATATTTACAGACACTTTTTCGGTCTTATCTGAGAAATTTTATCATTTATATCAGAATGGCCATATTCTGAGGCCAGTTTAGCGTTCATTCAATGACGATTTACACGATTGCGTTGAAAATACCCATTAAGCCATTTGTTAAGATTTCAGCCATGTGGACCTGTTGTCACTCTTACCCTGATGATTGCTGATACTTACAGACACTTTTTCGGTCTTATCTGAGGAATTTTATCATTTATATCAGAATGGCCATATTCTGAGGCCAGTTTAGCGTTCATTCAATGACGATTTACTACTCTTTTCCGTTGAAGGCCATATTGAGGTTAAATCAATGACTGGAGTTTTTCATTGATAAAAACAAATGACTATTGAAAGTGCAAGTCGGTATCGTGCATAAATTTACTGGTCTCTGTGGTGATTTTAGAAGGCTGTGCCTATTTCTACTTTTACCCCATACTCTTTAACCCGATACCCAGGTAATGTGCTGTAGTCAGGATGGCCGAGCGGTCTAAGGCGCTGCGTTCAGGTCTCAGTCTCCCATGGAGGCGTGGGTTCAAATCCCACTTCTGACAGTTGTTTAGTGCCTCTCAGGAGTCATGCTGCTTAGCAGTAATAATAAGATGATGAAATAACAATTTATAATAAACACTCTCAAATGTAAACCTTCTGGAGCTGAGCAAAGATCAAGGAAAATAAGAAAACAGCTGTACTTAATAACAAATGAATGAGGGGAACATTTCACTTTATTGCATTATAATGAGTTACTGAGTTACTTCATTGTCTTTCAGTTGTAAAATTATCACTTTCTGTAGACTATGCCTGGTGGCCCATTCACTGCTGACAGGCCTGTTGTCGTGGCCGAGTGGTTAAGGCGATGGACTAGAAATCCATTAGGATCTTCCTGCGCAGGTTCGAATCCTGCCGACAACGAAATTGAATTTTCTTGACCCCTCCGGAGGTTGAAGTTTCGTCGTGTTTCTTATACCAATCATATCCTCTCAGATCTCCACAAGTACATAGGGATTAGTTGTCCATTTGGGACAGGATCCCACCTCACACCTTTACACACCTGGTTATCCATCCTTCTAGCTCTATAGGCCACAGTAGCATAGGTTACAGGTTTGTAGTCAAGCCACAGATTTCAGGTGAGATCCCATGATACACTCAACAATACAACAACACGATTCTCATGAATAACCATTAAGCCATTTGCTAAGATTTCCCCCATTTTCACATGTGGAAACCTGTTGTCACTCTTACCCTGACGGATAGCTCAGACACTTTTTTGGTCCTATCTGAGGCATTTTTAAATTCATGTCCAAATGGCCATATTCTGAAGACACTCTTAAAGTCTGCAGGGTAATCGAACTGGCCACATCTAAAGTCAAGCCACAGGTCACAGTTGAGCTGCCTTGTTAAACCCTCAAAATAAATAATAACACGATTGCGTTGAAAATACCCATTAAGCCATTTGTTAAGATTTCAGCCATGTGGACCTGTTGTCACTCTTACCCTGATGATTGTTGATATTTACAGACACTTTTTCGGTCTTATCTGAGAAATTTTATCATTTATATCAGAATGGCCATATTCTGAGGCCAGTTTAGCGTTCATTCAATGACGATTTACACGATTGCGTTGAAAATACCCATTAAGCCATTTGTTAAGATTTCAGCCATGTGGACCTGTTGTCACTCTTACCCTGATGATTGCTGATACTTACAGACACTTTTTCGGTCTTATCTGAGGAATTTTATCATTTATATCAGAATGGCCATATTCTGAGGCCAGTTTAGCGTTCATTCAATGACGATTTACTACTCTTTTCCGTTGAAGGCCATATTGAGGTTAAATCAATGACTGGAGTTTTTCATTGATAAAAACAAATGACTATTGAAAGTGCAAGTCGGTATCGTGCATAAATTTACTGGTCTCTGTGGTGATTTTAGAAGGCTGTGCCTATTTCTACTTTTACCCCATACTCTTTAACCCGATACCCAGGTAATGTGCTGTAGTCAGGATGGCCGAGCGGTCTAAGGCGCTGCGTTCAGGTCGCAGTCTCCCATGGAGGCGTGGGTTCAAATCCCACTTCTGACAGTTGTTTAGTGCCTCTCAGGAGTCATGCTGCTTAGCAGTAATAATAAGATGATGAAATAACAATTTATAATAAACACTCTCAAATGTAAACCTTCTGGAGCTGAGCAAAGATCAAGGAAAATAAGAAAACAGCTGTACTTAATAACAAATGAATGAGGGGAACATTTCACTTTATTGATTATTATAATGAGTTACTGAGTTACTTCATTGTCTTTCAGTTGTAAAATTATCACTTTCTGTAGACTATGCCTGGTGGCCCATTCACTGCTGACAGGCCTGTTGTCGTGGCCGAGTGGTTAAGGCGATGGACTAGAAATCCATTAGGATCTTCCTGCGCAGGTTCGAATCCTGCCGACAACGAAATTGAATTTTCTTGACCCCTCCGGAGGTTGAAGTTTCGTCGTGTTTCTTATACCAATCATATCCTCTCAGATCTCCACAAGTACATAGGGATTAGTTGTCCATTTGGGACAGGATCCCACCTCACACCTTTACACACCTGGTTATCCATCCTTCTAGCTCTATAGGCCACAGTAGCATAGGTTACAGGTTTGTAGTCAAGCCACAGATTTCAGGTGAGATCCCATGATACACTCAACAATACAACAACACGATTCTCATGAATAACCATTAAGCCATTTGCTAAGATTTCCCCCATTTTCACATGTGGAAACCTGTTGTCACTCTTACCCTGACGGATAGCTCCAGACACTTTTTTGGTCCTATCTGAGGCATTTTTAAATTCATGTCCAAATGGCCATATTCTGAAGACACTCTTAAAGTCTGCAGGGTAATCGAACTGGCCACATCTAAAGTCACAGTTGAGCTGCCTTGTTAAACCCTCAAAATAAATAATAACACGGTCCCATTAAGCCATTTGTTAAGATTTCAGCTGCCTTGTTAAATTGTTGATATTTACCCTTTTTCAAAATAAATAATAATTCTGACCAGTTTATTCATTCAATGACGTTTACACGAAAAAATACCCATTAAGCCATTTGTTAAGATTTCAGCCATGTGGACCTGTTGTCACTCTTACCCTGATGATTGCTGATACTTACAGACACTTTTTCGGTCTTATCTGAGGAATTTTATCATTTATATCAGAATGGCCATATTCTGAGGCCAGTTTAGCGTTCATTCAATGACGATTTACTACTCTTTTCCGTTGAAGGCCATATTGAGGTTAAATCAATGACTGGAGTTTTTCATTGATAAAAACAAATGACTATTGAAAGTGCAAGTCGGTATCGTGCATAAATTTACTGGTCTCTGTGGTGATTTTAGAAGGCTGTGCCTATTTCTACTTTTACCCCATACTCTTTAACCCGATACCCAGGTAATGTGCTGTAGTCAGGATGGCCGAGCGGTCTAAGGCGCTGCGTTCAGGTCGCAGTCTCCCATGGAGGCGTGGGTTCAAATCCCACTTCTGACAGTTGTTTAGTGCCTCTCAGGAGTCATGCTGCTTAGCAGTAATAATAAGATGATGAAATAACAATTTATAATAAACACTCTCAAATGTAAACCTTCTGGAGCTGAGCAAAGATCAAGGAAAATAAGAAAACAGCTGTACTTAATAACAAATGAATGAGGGGAACATTTCACTTTATTGCATTATAATGAGTTACTGAGTTACTTCATTGTCTTTCAGTTGTAAAATTATCACTTTCTGTAGACTATGCCTGGTGGCCCATTCACTGCTGACAGGCCTGTTGTCGTGGCCGAGTGGTTAAGGCGATGGACTAGAAATCCATTAGGATCTTCCTGCGCAGGTTCGAATCCTGCCGACAACGAAATTGAATTTTCTTGACCCCTCCGGAGGTTGAAGTTTCGTCGTGTTTCTTATACCAATCATATCCTCTCAGATCTCCACAAGTACATAGGGATTAGTTGTCCATTTGGGACAGGATCCCACCTCACACCTTTACACACCTGGTTATCCATCCTTCTAGCTCTATAGGCCACAGTAGCATAGGTTACAGGTTTGTAGTCAAGCCACAGATTTCAGGTGAGATCCCATGATACACTCAACAATACAACAACACGATTCTCATGAATAACCATTAAGCCATTTGCTAAGATTTCCCCCATTTTCACATGTGGAAACCTGTTGTCACTCTTACCCTGACGGATAGCTCCAGACACTTTTTTGGTCCTATCTGAGGCATTTTTAAATTCATGTCCAAATGGCCATATTCTGAAGACACTCTTAAAGTCTGCAGGGTAATCGAACTGGCCACATCTAAAGTCAAGCCACAGGTCACAGTTGAGCTGCTTGTTAAACCCTCAAAATAAATAATAACACGATTGCGTTGAAAATACCCATTAAGCCATTTGTTAAGATTTCAGCCATGTGGACCTGTTGTCACTCTTACCCTGATGATTGCTGATACTTACAGACACTTTTTCGGTCTTATCTGAGGAATTTTATCATTTATATCAGAATGGCCATATTCTGAGGCCAGTTTAGCGTTCATTCAATGACCTGATTTACTACTCTTTTCCTTATCTGTTGAAGGCCATATTGAGGTTAAATCAATGACTGGAGTTTTTAAATCATTGATAAAAACAAATGACTATTGAAAGTGCAAGTCGGTATCGTGCATAAATTTACTGGTCTCTGTGGTGATTTTAGAAGGCTGTGCCTATTTCTACTTTTACCCCATACTCTTTAACCCGATACCCAGGTAATGTGCTGTAGTCAGGATGGCCGAGCGGTCTAAGGCGCTGCGTTCAGGTCGCAGTCTCCCATGGAGGCGTGGGTTCAAATCCCACTTCTGACAGTTGTTTAGTGCCTCTCAGGAGTCATGCTGCTTAGCAGTAATAATAAGATGATGAAATAACAATTTATAATAAACACTCTCAAATGTAAACCTTCTGGAGCTGAGCAAAGATCAAGGAAAATAAGAAAACAGCTGTACTTAATAACAAATGAATGAGGGGAACATTTCACTTTATTGCATTATAATGAGTTACTGAGTTACTTCATTGTCTTTCAGTTGTAAAATTATCACTTTCTGTAGACTATGCCTGGTGGCCCATTCACTGCTGACAGGCCTGTTGTCGTGGCCGAGTGGTTAAGGCGATGGACTAGAAATCCATTAGGATCTTCCTGCGCAGGTTCGAATCCTGCCGACAACGAAATTGAATTTTCTTGACCCCTCCGGAGGTTGAAGTTTCGTCGTGTTTCTTATACCAATCATATCCTCTCAGATCTCCACAAGTACATAGGGATTAGTTGTCCATTTGGGACAGGATCCCACCTCACACCTTTACACACCTGGTTATCCATCCTTCTAGCTCTATAGGCCACAGTAGCATAGGTTACAGGTTTGTAGTCAAGCCACAGATTTCAGGTGAGATCCCATGATACACTCAACAATACAACAACACGATTCTCATGAATAACCATTAAGCCATTTGCTAAGATTTCCCCCATTTTCACATGTGGAAACCTGTTGTCACTCTTACCCTGACGGATAGCTCCAGACACTTTTTTGGTCCTATCTGAGGCATTTTTAAATTCATGTCCAAATGGCCATATTCTGAAGACACTCTTAAAGTCTGCAGGGTAATCGAACTGGCCACATCTAAAGTCAAGCCACAGGTCACAGGTGCCTTGTTAAACCCTCAAAATAAATAATAACACGTTGCGTTGAAAATACCCATTAAGCCATTTGTTAAGATTTCAGCTTGTTTGTCACTCTTAAATTGTTGATATTTACCACTTTTTCAAAATAAATAATAACCACGATTCATTCAATGACGTTGAAAAAATACCCATTAAGCCATTTGTTAAGATTTCAGCCATGTGGACCTGTTGTCACTCTTACCCTGATGATTGCTGATACTTACAGACACTTTTTCGGTCTTATCTGAGGAATTTTATCATTTATATCAGAATGGCCATATTCTGAGGCCAGTTTAGCGTTCATTCAATGACGATTTACTACTCTTTTCCGTTGAAGGCCATATTGAGGTTAAATCAATGACTGGAGTTTTTCATTGATAAAAACAAATGACTATTGAAAGTGCAAGTCGGTATCGTGCATAAATTTACTGGTCTCTGTGGTGATTTTAGAAGGCTGTGCCTATTTCTACTTTTACCCCATACTCTTTAACCCGATACCCAGGTAATGTGCTGTAGTCAGGATGGCCGAGCGGTCTAAGGCGCTGCGTTCAGGTCGCAGTCTCCCATGGAGGCGTGGGTTCAAATCCCACTTCTGACAGTTGTTTAGTGCCTCTCAGGAGTCATGCTGCTTAGCAGTAATAATAAGATGATGAAATAACAATTTATAATAAACACTCTCAAATGTAAACCTTCTGGAGCTGAGCAAAGATCAAGGAAAATAAGAAAACAGCTGTACTTAATAACAAATGAATGAGGGGAACATTTCACTTTATTGCATTATAATGAGTTACTGAGTTACTTCATTGTCTTTCAGTTGTAAAATTATCACTTTCTGTAGACTATGCCTGGTGGCCCATTCACTGCTGACAGGCCTGTTGTCGTGGCCGAGTGGTTAAGGCGATGGACTAGAAATCCATTAGGATCTTCCTGCGCAGGTTCGAATCCTGCCGACAACGAAATTGAATTTTCTTGACCCCTCCGGAGGTTGAAGTTTCGTCGTGTTTCTTATACCAATCATATCCTCTCAGATCTCCACAAGTACATAGGGATTAGTTGTCCATTTGGGACAGGATCCCACCTCACACCTTTACACACCTGGTTATCCATCCTTCTAGCTCTATAGGCCACAGTAGCATAGGTTACAGGTTTGTAGTCAAGCCACAGATTTCAGGTGAGATCCCATGATACACTCAACAATACAACAACACGATTCTCATGAATAACCATTAAGCCATTTGCTAAGATTTCCCCCATTTTCACATGTGGAAACCTGTTGTCACTCTTACCCTGACGGATAGCTCCAGACACTTTTTGGTCCTATCTGAGGCATTTTTAAATTCATGTCCAAATGGCCATATTCTGAAGACACTCTTAAAGTCTGCAGGGTAATCGAACTGGCCACATCTAAAGTCAAGCCACAGGTCACAGTTGAGCTGCCTTGTTAAACCCTCAAAATAAATAATAACACGATTGCGTTGAAAATACCCATTAAGCCATTTGTTAAGATTTCAGCCATGTGGACCTGTTGTCACTCTTACCCTGATGATTGCTGATATTTACAGACACTTTTTCGGTCTTATCTGAGAAATTTTATCATTTATATCAGAATGGCCATATTCTGAGGCCAGTTTAGCGTTCATTCAATGACGATTTACTATTGCGTTGAAAATACCCATTAAGCCATTTGTTAAGATTTCAGCCATGTGGACCTGTTGTCAACCCTGATGATTGCATATTGACACTTTTTCGGTCTTATCTGAGGAATTTTATCATTTATATCAGAATGGCCATATTCTGAGGCCAGTTTTTCATTCAATGACGATTTACTACTCTTTTCCGTTGAAAATATTGAGGTTAAATCAAATTGATAAAAACAAATGACTATTGAAAGTGCAAGTCGGTATCGTGCATAATTTACTGGTCTCTGTGGTGATTTTAGAAGGCTGTGCCTATTTCTACTTTTACCCCATACTCTTTAACCCGATACCCAGGTAATGTGCTGTAGTCAGGATGGCCGAGCGGTCTAAGGCGCTGCGTTCAGGTCGCAGTCTCCCATGGAGGCGTGGGTTCAAATCCCACTTCTGACAGTTGTTTAGTGCCTCTCAGGAGTCATGCTGCTTAGCAGTAATAATAAGATGATGAAATAACAATTTATAATAAACACTCTCAAATGTAAACCTTCTGGAGCTGAGCAAAGATCAAGGAAAATAAGAAAACAGCTGTACTTAATAACAAATGAATGAGGGGAACATTTCACTTTATTGCATTATAATGAGTTACTGAGTTACTTCATTGTCTTTCAGTTGTAAAATTATCACTTTCTGTAGACTATGCCTGGTGGCCCATTCACTGCTGACAGGCCTGTTGTCGTGGCCGAGTGGTTAAGGCGATGGACTAGAAATCCATTAGGATCTTCCTGCGCAGGTTCGAATCCTGCCGACAACGAAATTGAATTTTCTTGACCCCTCCGGAGGTTGAAGTTTCGTCGTGTTTCTTATACCAATCATATCCTCTCAGATCTCCACAAGTACATAGGGATTAGTTGTCCATTTGGGACAGGATCCCACCTCACACCTTTACACACCTGGTTATCCATCCTTCTAGCTCTATAGGCCACAGTAGCATAGGTTACAGGTTTGTAGTCAAGCCACAGATTTCAGGTGAGATCCCATGATACACTCAACAATACAACAACACGATTCTCATGAATAACCATTAAGCCATTTGCTAAGATTTCCCCCATTTTCACATGTGGAAACCTGTTGTCACTCTTACCCTGACGGATAGCTCCAGACACTTTTTGGTCCTATCTGAGGCATTTTTAAATTCATGTCCAAATGGCCATATTCTGAAGACACTCTTAAAGTCTGCAGGGTAATCGAACTGGCCACATCTAAAGTCAAGCCACAGGTCACAGTTGAGCTGCCTTGTTAAACCCTCAAAATAAATAATAACACGATTGCGTTGAAAATACCCATTAAGCCATTTGTTAAGATTTCAGCCATGTGGACCTGTTGTCACTCTTACCCTGATGATTGTTGATATTTACAGACACTTTTTCGGTCTTGTCTGAGAAATTTTATCATTTATATCAGAATGGCCATATTCTGAGGCCAGTTTAGCGTTCATTCAATGACGATTTACACGATTGCGTTGAAAATACCCATTAAGCCATTTGTTAAGATTTCAGCCATGTGGACCTGTTGTCACTCTTACCCTGATGATTGCTGATACTTACAGACACTTTTTCGGTCTTATCTGAGGAATTTTATCATTTATATCAGAATGGCCATATTCTGAGGCCAGTTTAGCGTTCATTCAATGACGATTTACTACTCTTTTCCGTTGAAGGCCATATTGAGGTTAAATCAATGACTGGAGTTTTTCATTGATAAAAACAAATGACTATTGAAAGTGCAAGTCGGTATCGTGCATAAATTTACTGGTCTCTGTGGTGATTTTAGAAGGCTGTGCCTATTTCTACTTTTACCCCATACTCTTTAACCCGATACCCAGGTAATGTGCTGTAGTCAGGATGGCCGAGCGGTCTAAGGCGCTGCGTTCAGGTCGCAGTCTCCCATGGAGGCGTGGGTTCAAATCCCACTTCTGACAGTTGTTTAGTGCCTCTCAGGAGTCATGCTGCTTAGCAGTAATAATAAGATGATGAAATAACAATTTATAATAAACACTCTCAAATGTAAACCTTCTGGAGCTGAGCAAAGATCAAGGAAAATAAGAAAACAGCTGTACTTAATAACAAATGAATGAGGGGAACATTTCACTTTATTGCATTATAATGAGTTACTGAGTTACTTCATTGTCTTTCAGTTGTAAAATTATCACTTTCTGTAGACTATGCCTGGTGGCCCATTCACTGCTGACAGGCCTGTTGTCGTGGCCGAGTGGTTAAGGCGATGGACTAGAAATCCATTAGGATCTTCCTGCGCAGGTTCGAATCCTGCCGACAACGAAATTGAATTTTCTTGACCCCTCCGGAGGTTGAAGTTTCGTCGTGTTTCTTATACCAATCATATCCTCTCAGATCTCCACAAGTACATAGGGATTAGTTGTCCATTTGGGACAGGATCCCACCTCACACCTTTACACACCTGGTTATCCATCCTTCTAGCTCTATAGGCCACAGTAGCATAGGTTACAGGTTTGTAGTCAAGCCACAGATTTCAGGTGAGATCCCATGATACACTCAACAATACAACAACACGATTCTCATGAATAACCATTAAGCCATTTGCTAAGATTTCCCCCATTTTCACATGTGGAAACCTGTTGTCACTCTTACCCTGACGGATAGCTCCAGACACTTTTTTGGTCCTATCTGAGGCATTTTTAAATTCATGTCCAAATGGCCATATTCTGAAGACACTCTTAAAGTCTGCAGGGTAATCGAACTGGCCACATCTAAAGTCAAGCCACAGGTCACAGTTGAGCTGCCTTGTTAAACCCTCAAAATAAATAATAACACGATTGCGTTGAAAATACCCATTAAGCCATTTGTTAAGATTTCAGCCATGTGGACCTGTTGTCACTCTTACCCTGATGATTGTTGATATTTACAGACACTTTTTCGGTCTTATCTGAGAAATTTTATCATTTATATCAGAATGGCCATATTCTGAGGCCAGTTTAGCGTTCATTCAATGACGATTTACACGATTGCGTTGAAAATACCCATTAAGCCATTTGTTAAGATTTCAGCCATGTGGACCTGTTGTCACTCTTACCCTGATGATTGCTGATACTTACAGACACTTTTTCGGTCTTATCTGAGGAATTTTATCATTTATATCAGAATGGCCATATTCTGAGGCCAGTTTAGCGTTCATTCAATGACGATTTACTACTCTTTTCCGTTGAAGGCCATATTGAGGTTAAATCAATGACTGGAGTTTTTCATTGATAAAAACAAATGACTATTGAAAGTGCAAGTCGGTATCGTGCATAAATTTACTGGTCTCTGTGGTGATTTTAGAAGGCTGTGCCTATTTCTACTTTTACCCCATACTCTTTAACCCGATACCCAGGTAATGTGCTGTAGTCAGGATGGCCGAGCGGTCTAAGGCGCTGCGTTCAGGTCTCAGTCTCCCATGGAGGCGTGGGTTCAAATCCCACTTCTGACAGTTGTTTAGTGCCTCTCAGGAGTCATGCTGCTTAGCAGTAATAATAAGATGATGAAATAACAATTTATAATAAACACTCTCAAATGTAAACCTTCTGGAGCTGAGCAAAGATCAAGGAAAATAAGAAAACAGCTGTACTTAATAACAAATGAATGAGGGGAACATTTCACTTTATTGCATTATAATGAGTTACTGAGTTACTTCATTGTCTTTCAGTTGTAAAATTATCACTTTCTGTAGACTATGCCTGGTGGCCCATTCACTGCTGACAGGCCTGTTGTCGTGGCCGAGTGGTTAAGGCGATGGACTAGAAATCCATTAGGATCTTCCTGCGCAGGTTCGAATCCTGCCGACAACGAAATTGAATTTTCTTGACCCCTCCGGAGGTTGAAGTTTCGTCGTGTTT
The DNA here is from genome assembly GCF_034236695.1 of Oncorhynchus nerka. Taxonomy (NCBI): domain Eukaryota; kingdom Metazoa; phylum Chordata; class Actinopteri; order Salmoniformes; family Salmonidae; genus Oncorhynchus; species Oncorhynchus nerka. Next base: position 76,414 of record NW_027040164.1, read on the forward strand.
CTTATACCAATCATATCCTCTCAGATCTCCACAAGTACATAGGGATTAGTTGTCCATTTGGGACAGGATCCCACCTCACACCTTTACACACCTGGTTATCCATCCTTCTAGCTCTATAGGCCACAGTAGCATAGGTTACAGGTTTGTAGTCAAGCCACAGATTTCAGGTGAGATCCCATGATACACTCAACAATACAACAACACGATTCTCATGAATAACCATTAAGCCATTTGCTAAGATTTCCCCCATTTTCACATGTGGAAACCTGTTGTCACTCTTACCCACCTGAAACCCCACCTTTTAAGGATTTCTGAAGACCCTTACCTGTTGTCAACCTTTTTGTCCTACCCTGACGGATAGCTCCAGACACTTTTTGGTCCTATCTGAGGCATTTTTAAATTCATGTCCAAATGGCCATATTCTGAAGACACTCTTAAAGTCTGCAGGGTAATCGAACTGGCCACATCTAAAGTCAAGCCACAGGTCACAGTTGAGCTGCCTTGTTAAACCCTCAAAATAAATAATAACACGATTGCGTTGAAAATACCCATTAAGCCATTTGTTAAGATTTCAGCCATGTGGACCTGTTGTCACTCTTACCCTGATGATTGTTGATATTTACAGACACTTTTTCGGTCTTATCTGAGAAATTTTATCATTTATATCAGAATGGCCATATTCTGAGGCCAGTTTAGCGTTCATTCAATGACGATTTACACGATTGCGTTGAAAATACCCATTAAGCCATTTGTTAAGATTTCAGCCATGTGGACCTGTTGTCACTCTTACCCTGATGATTGCTGATACTTACAGACACTTTTTCGGTCTTATCTGAGGAATTTTATCATTTATATCAGAATGGCCATATTCTGAGGCCAGTTTAGCGTTCATTCAATGACGATTTACTACTCTTTTCCGTTGAAGGCCATATTGAGGTTAAATCAATGACTGGAGTTTTTCATTGATAAAAACAAATGACTATTGAAAGTGCAAGTCGGTATCGTGCATAAATTTACTGGTCTCTGTGGTGATTTTAGAAGGCTGTGCCTATTTCTACTTTTACCCCATACTCTTTAACCCGATACCCAGGTAATGTGCTGTAGTCAGGATGGCCGAGCGGTCTAAGGCGCTGCGTTCAGGTCGCAGTCTCCCATGGAGGCGTGGGTTCAAATCCCACTTCTGACAGTTGTTTAGTGCCTCTCAGGAGTCATGCTGCTTAGCAGTAATAATAAGATGATGAAATAACAATTTATAATAAACACTCTCAAATGTAAACCTTCTGGAGCTGAGCAAAGATCAAGGAAAATAAGAAAACAGCTGTACTTAATAACAAATGAATGAGGGGAACATTTCACTTTATTGCATTATAATGAGTTACTGAGTTACTTCATTGTCTTTCAGTTGTAAAATTATCACTTTCTGTAGACTATGCCTGGTGGCCCATTCACTGCTGACAGGCCTGTTGTCGTGGCCGAGTGGTTAAGGCGATGGACTAGAAATCCATTAGGATCTTCCTGCGCAGGTTCGAATCCTGCCGACAACGAAATTGAATTTTCTTGACCCCTCCGGAGGTTGAAGTTTCGTCGTGTTTCTTATACCAATCATATCCTCTCAGATCTCCACAAGTACATAGGGATTAGTTGTCCATTTGGGACAGGATCCCACCTCACACCTTTACACACCTGGTTATCCATCCTTCTAGCTCTATAGGCCACAGTAGCATAGGTTACAGGTTTGTAGTCAAGCCACAGATTTCAGGTGAGATCCCATGATACACTCAACAATACAACAACACGATTCTCATGAATAACCATTAAGCCATTTGCTAAGATTTCCCCCATTTTCACATGTGGAAACCTGTTGTCACTCTTACCCTGACGGATAGCTCCAGACACTTTTTTGGTCCTATCTGAGGCATTTTTAAATTCATGTCCAAATGGCCATATTCTGAAGACACTCTTAAAGTCTGCAGGGTAATCGAACTGGCCACATCTAAAGTCAAGCCACAGGTCACAGTTGAGCTGCCTTGTTAAACCCTCAAAATAAATAATAAAACGATTAAGCCATTTGTTGAAAATACCCATTAAGCCATTTGTTAAGATTTCAGCCATGTGGACCTGTTGTCACTCTTACCCTGATGATTGCTGATATTTACAGACACTTTTTCGGTCTTATCTGAGAAATTTTATCATTTATATCAGAATGGCCATATTCAGGCCAGTTTAGCGTTCAGGCCAGTTTAGCGTTCATTCAATGACGATTTACTACTCTTTTCCGTTGAAGGCCATATTGAGGTTAAATCAATGACTGGAGTTTTTCATTGATAAAAACAAATGACTATTGAAAGTGCAAGTCGGTATCGTGCATAAATTTACTGGTCTCTGTGGTGATTTTAGAAGGCTGTGCCTATTTCTACTTTTACCCCATACTCTTTAACCCGATACCCAGGTAATGTGCTGTAGTCAGGATGGCCGAGCGGTCTAAGGCGCTGCGTTCAGGTCGCAGTCTCCCATGGAGGCGTGGGTTCAAATCCCACTTCTGACAGTTGTTTAGTGCCTCTCAGGAGTCATGCTGCTTAGCAGTAATAATAAGATGATGAAATAACAATTTATAATAAACACTCTCAAATGTAAACCTTCTGGAGCTGAGCAAAGATCAAGGAAAATAAGAAAACAGCTGTACTTAATAACAAATGAATGAGGGGAACATTTCACTTTATTGCATTATAATGAGTTACTGAGTTACTTCATTGTCTTTCAGTTGTAAAATTATCACTTTCTGTAGACTATGCCTGGTGGCCCATTCACTGCTGACAGGCCTGTTGTCGTGGCCGAGTGGTTAAGGCGATGGACTAGAAATCCATTAGGATCTTCCTGCGCAGGTTCGAATCCTGCCGACAACGAAATTGAATTTTCTTGACCCCTCCGGAGGTTGAAGTTTCGTCGTGTTTCTTATACCAATCATATCCTCTCAGATCTCCACAAGTACATAGGGATTAGTTGTCCATTTGGGACAGGATCCCACCTCACACCTTTACACACCTGGTTATCCATCCTTCTAGCTCTATAGGCCACAGTAGCATAGGTTACAGGTTTGTAGTCAAGCCACAGATTTCAGGTGAGATCCCATGATACACTCAACAATACAACAACACGATTCTCATGAATAACCATTAAGCCATTTGCTAAGATTTCCCCCATTTTCACATGTGGAAACCTGTTGTCACTCTTACCCTGACGGATAGCTCCAGACACTTTTTTGGTCCTATCTGAGGCATTTTTAAATTCATGTCCAAATGGCCATATTCTGAAGACACTCTTAAAGTCTGCAGGGTAATCGAACTGGCCACATCTAAAGTCAAGCCACAGGTCACAGTTGAGCTGCCTTGTTAAACCCTCAAAATAAATAATAACACGATTGCGTTGAAAATACCCATTAAGCCATTTGTTAAGATTTCAGCCATGTGGACCTGTTGTCACTCTTACCCTGATGATTGTTGATATTTACAGACACTTTTTCGGTCTTGTCTGAGAAATTTTATCATTTATATCAGAATGGCCATATTCTGAGGCCAGTTTAGCGTTCATTCAATGACGATTTACACGATTGCGTTGAAAATACCCATTAAGCCATTTGTTAAGATTTCAGCCATGTGGACCTGTTGTCACTCTTACCCTGATGATTGCTGATACTTACAGACACTTTTTCGGTCTTATCTGAGGAATTTTATCATTTATATCAGAATGGCCATATTCTGAGGCCAGTTTAGCGTTCATTCAATGACGATTTACTACTCTTTTCCGTTGAAGGCCATATTGAGGTTAAATCAATGACTGGAGTTTTTCATTGATAAAAACAAATGACTATTGAAAGTGCAAGTCGGTATCGTGCATAAATTTACTGGTCTCTGTGGTGATTTTAGAAGGCTGTGCCTATTTCTACTTTTACCCCATACTCTTTAACCCGATACCCAGGTAATGTGCTGTAGTCAGGATGGCCGAGCGGTCTAAGGCGCTGCGTTCAGGTCTCAGTCTCCCATGGAGGCGTGGGTTCAAATCCCACTTCTGACAGTTGTTTAGTGCCTCTCAGGAGTCATGCTGCTTAGCAGTAATAATAAGATGATGAAATAACAATTTATAATAAACACTCTCAAATGTAAACCTTCTGGAGCTGAGCAAAGATCAAGGAAAATAAGAAAACAGCTGTACTTAATAACAAATGAATGAGGGGAACATTTCACTTTATTGCATTATAATGAGTTACTGAGTTACTTCATTGTCTTTCAGTTGTAAAATTATCACTTTCTGTAGACTATGCCTGGTGGCCCATTCACTGCTGACAGGCCTGTTGTCGTGGCCGAGTGGTTAAGGCGATGGACTAGAAATCCATTAGGATCTTCCTGCGCAGGTTCGAATCCTGCCGACAACGAAATTGAATTTTCTTGACCCCTCCGGAGGTTGAAGTTTCGTCGTGTTTCTTATACCAATCATATCCTCTCAGATCTCCACAAGTACATAGGGATTAGTTGTCCATTTGGGACAGGATCCCACCTCACACCTTTACACACCTGGTTATCCATCCTTCTAGCTCTATAGGCCACAGTAGCATAGGTTACAGGTTTGTAGTCAAGCCACAGATTTCAGGTGAGATCCCATGATACACTCAACAATACAACAACACGATTCTCATGAATAACCATTAAGCCATTTGCTAAGATTTCCCCCATTTTCACATGTGGAAACCTGTTGTCACTCTTACCCTGACGGATAGCTCCAGACACTTTTTTGGTCCTATCTGAGGCATTTTTAAATTCATGTCCAAATGGCCATATTCTGAAGACACTCTTAAAGTCTGCAGGGTAATCGAACTGGCCACATCTAAAGTCAAGCCACAGGTCACAGTTGAGCTGCCTTGTTAAACCCTCAAAATAAATAATAACACGATTGCGTTGAAAATACCCATTAAGCCATTTGTTAAGATTTCAGCCATGTGGACCTGTTGTCACTCTTACCCTGATGATTGTTGATATTTACAGACACTTTTTCGGTCTTATCTGAGAAATTTTATCATTTATATCAGAATGGCCATATTCTGAGGCCAGTTTAGCGTTCATTCAATGACGATTTACACGATTGCGTTGAAAATACCCATTAAGCCATTTGTTAAGATTTCAGCCATGTGGACCTGTTGTCACTCTTACCCTGATGATTGCTGATACTTACAGACACTTTTTCGGTCTTATCTGAGGAATTTTATCATTTATATCAGAATGGCCATATTCTGAGGCCAGTTTAGCGTTCATTCAATGACGATTTACTACTCTTTTCCGTTGAAGGCCATATTGAGGTTAAATCAATGACTGGAGTTTTTCATTGATAAAAACAAATGACTATTGAAAGTGCAAGTCGGTATCGTGCATAAATTTACTGGTCTCTGTGGTGATTTTAGAAGGCTGTGCCTATTTCTACTTTTACCCCATACTCTTTAACCCGATACCCAGGTAATGTGCTGTAGTCAGGATGGCCGAGCGGTCTAAGGCGCTGCGTTCAGGTCGCAGTCTCCCATGGAGGCGTGGGTTCAAATCCCACTTCTGACAGTTGTTTAGTGCCTCTCAGGAGTCATGCTGCTTAGCAGTAATAATAAGATGATGAAATAACAATTTATAATAAACACTCTCAAATGTAAACCTTCTGGAGCTGAGCAAAGATCAAGGAAAATAAGAAAACAGCTGTACTTAATAACAAATGAATGAGGGGAACATTTCACTTTATTGCATTATAATGAGTTACTGAGTTACTTCATTGTCTTTCAGTTGTAAAATTATCACTTTCTGTAGACTATGCCTGGTGGCCCATTCACTGCTGACAGGCCTGTTGTCGTGGCCGAGTGGTTAAGGCGATGGACTAGAAATCCATTAGGATCTTCCTGCGCAGGTTCGAATCCTGCCGACAACGAAATTGAATTTTCTTGACCCCTCCGGAGGTTGAAGTTTCGTCGTGTTTCTTATACCAATCATATCCTCTCAGATCTCCACAAGTACATAGGGATTAGTTGTCCATTTGGGACAGGATCCCACCTCACACCTTTACACACCTGGTTATCCATCCTTCTAGCTCTATAGGCCACAGTAGCATAGGTTACAGGTTTGTAGTCAAGCCACAGATTTCAGGTGAGATCCCATGATACACTCAACAATACAACAACACGATTCTCATGAATAACCATTAAGCCATTTGCTAAGATTTCCCCCATTTTCACATGTGGAAACCTGTTGTCACTCTTACCCTGACGGATAGCTCCAGACACTTTTTTGGTCCTATCTGAGGCATTTTTAAATTCATGTCCAAATGGCCATATTCTGAAGACACTCTTAAAGTCTGCAGGGTAATCGAACTGGCCACATCTAAAGTCAAGCCACAGGTCACAGTTGAGCTGCCTTGTTAAACCCTCAAAATAAATAATAACACGATTGCGTTGAAAATACCCATTAAGCCATTTGTTAAGATTTCAGCCATGTGGACCTGTTGTCACTCTTACCCTGATGATTGTTGATATTTACAGACACTTTTTCGGTCTTGTCTGAGAAATTTTATCATTTATATCAGAATGGCCATATTCTGAGGCCAGTTTAGCGTTCATTCAATGACGATTTACACGATTGCGTTGAAAATACCCATTAAGCCATTTGTTAAGATTTCAGCCATGTGGACCTGTTGTCACTCTTACCCTGATGATTGCTGATACTTACAGACACTTTTTCGGTCTTATCTGAGGAATTTTATCATTTATATCAGAATGGCCATATTCTGAGGCCAGTTTAGCGTTCATTCAATGACGATTTACTACTCTTTTCCGTTGAAGGCCATATTGAGGTTAAATCAATGACTGGAGTTTTTCATTGATAAAAACAAATGACTATTGAAAGTGCAAGTCGGTATCGTGCATAAATTTACTGGTCTCTGTGGTGATTTTAGAAGGCTGTGCCTATTTCTACTTTTACCCCATACTCTTTAACCCGATACCCAGGTAATGTGCTGTAGTCAGGATGGCCGAGCGGTCTAAGGCGCTGCGTTCAGGTCTCAGTCTCCCATGGAGGCGTGGGTTCAAATCCCACTTCTGACAGTTGTTTAGTGCCTCTCAGGAGTCATGCTGCTTAGCAGTAATAATAAGATGATGAAATAACAATTTATAATAAACACTCTCAAATGTAAACCTTCTGGAGCTGAGCAAAGATCAAGGAAAATAAGAAAACAGCTGTACTTAATAACAAATGAATGAGGGGAACATTTCACTTTATTGCATTATAATGAGTTACTGAGTTACTTCATTGTCTTTCAGTTGTAAAATTATCACTTTCTGTAGACTATGCCTGGTGGCCCATTCACTGCTGACAGGCCTGTTGTCGTGGCCGAGTGGTTAAGGCGATGGACTAGAAATCCATTAGGATCTTCCTGCGCAGGTTCGAATCCTGCCGACAACGAAATTGAATTTTCTTGACCCCTCCGGAGGTTGAAGTTTCGTCGTGTTTCTTATACCAATCATATCCTCTCAGATCTCCACAAGTACATAGGGATTAGTTGTCCATTTGGGACAGGATCCCACCTCACACCTTTACACACCTGGTTATCCATCCTTCTAGCTCTATAGGCCACAGTAGCATAGGTTACAGGTTTGTAGTCAAGCCACAGATTTCAGGTGAGATCCCATGATACACTCAACAATACAACAACACGATTCTCATGAATAACCATTAAGCCATTTGCTAAGATTTCCCCCATTTTCACATGTGGAAACCTGTTGTCACTCTTACCCTGACGGATAGCTCCAGACACTTTTTTGGTCCTATCTGAGGCATTTTTAAATTCATGTCCAAATGGCCATATTCTGAAGACACTCTTAAAGTCTGCAGGGTAATCGAACTGGCCACATCTAAAGTCAAGCCACAGGTCACAGTTGAGCTGCCTTGTTAAACCCTCAAAATAAATAATAACACGATTGCGTTGAAAATACCCATTAAGCCATTTGTTAAGATTTCAGCCATGTGGACCTGTTGTCACTCTTACCCTGATGATTGTTGATATTTACAGACACTTTTTCGGTCTTATCTGAGAAATTTTATCATTTATATCAGAATGGCCATATTCTGAGGCCAGTTTAGCGTTCATTCAATGACGATTTACACGATTGCGTTGAAAATACCCATTAAGCCATTTGTTAAGATTTCAGCCATGTGGACCTGTTGTCACTCTTACCCTGATGATTGCTGATACTTACAGACACTTTTTCGGTCTTATCTGAGGAATTTTATCATTTATATCAGAATGGCCATATTCTGAGGCCAGTTTAGCGTTCATTCAATGACGATTTACTACTCTTTTCCGTTGAAGGCCATATTGAGGTTAAATCAATGACTGGAGTTTTTCATTGATAAAAACAAATGACTATTGAAAGTGCAAGTCGGTATCGTGCATAAATTTACTGGTCTCTGTGGTGATTTTAGAAGGCTGTGCCTATTTCTACTTTTACCCCATACTCTTTAACCCGATACCCAGGTAATGTGCTGTAGTCAGGATGGCCGAGCGGTCTAAGGCGCTGCGTTCAGGTCTCAGTCTCCCATGGAGGCGTGGGTTCAAATCCCACTTCTGACAGTTGTTTAGTGCCTCTCAGGAGTCATGCTGCTTAGCAGTAATAATAAGATGATGAAATAACAATTTATAATAAACACTCTCAAATGTAAACCTTCTGGAGCTGAGCAAAGATCAAGGAAAATAAGAAAACAGCTGTACTTAATAACAAATGAATGAGGGGAACATTTCACTTTATTGCATTATAATGAGTTACTGAGTTACTTCATTGTCTTTCAGTTGTAAAATTATCACTTTCTGTAGACTATGCCTGGTGGCCCATTCACTGCTGACAGGCCTGTTGTCGTGGCCGAGTGGTTAAGGCGATGGACTAGAAATCCATTAGGATCTTCCTGCGCAGGTTCGAATCCTGCCGACAACGAAATTGAATTTTCTTGACCCCTCCGGAGGTTGAAGTTTCGTCGTGTTTCTTATACCAATCATATCCTCTCAGATCTCCACAAGTACATAGGGATTAGTTGTCCATTTGGGACAGGATCCCACCTCACACCTTTACACACCTGGTTATCCATCCTTCTAGCTCTATAGGCCACAGTAGCATAGGTTACAGGTTTGTAGTCAAGCCACAGATTTCAGGTGAGATCCCATGATACACTCAACAATACAACAACACGATTCTCATGAATAACCATTAAGCCATTTGCTAAGATTTCCCCCATTTTCACATGTGGAAACCTGTTGTCACTCTTACCCTGACGGATAGCTCCAGACACTTTTTTGGTCCTATCTGAGGCATTTTTAAATTCATGTCCAAATGGCCATATTCTGAAGACACTCTTAAAGTCTGCAGGGTAATCGAACTGGCCACATCTAAAGTCAAGCCACAGGTCACAGTTGAGCTGCCTTGTTAAACCCTCAAAATAAATAATAACACGATTGCGTTGAAAATACCCATTAAGCCATTTGTTAAGATTTCAGCCATGTGGACCTGTTGTCACTCTTACCCTGATGATTGTTGATATTTACAGACACTTTTTCGGTCTTATCTGAGAAATTTTATCATTTATATCAGAATGGCCATATTCTGAGGCCAGTTTAGCGTTCATTCAATGACGATTTACACGATTGCGTTGAAAATACCCATTAAGCCATTTGTTAAGATTTCAGCCATGTGGACCTGTTGTCACTCTTACCCTGATGATTGCTGATACTTACAGACACTTTTTCGGTCTTATCTGAGGAATTTTATCATTTATATCAGAATGGCCATATTCTGAGGCCAGTTTAGCGTTCATTCAATGACGATTTACTACTCTTTTCCGTTGAAGGCCATATTGAGGTTAAATCAATGACTGGAGTTTTTCATTGATAAAAACAAATGACTATTGAAAGTGCAAGTCGGTATCGTGCATAAATTTACTGGTCTCTGTGGTGATTTTAGAAGGCTGTGCCTATTTCTACTTTTACCCCATACTCTTTAACCCGATACCCAGGTAATGTGCTGTAGTCAGGATGGCCGAGCGGTCTAAGGCGCTGCGTTCAGGTCGCAGTCTCCCATGGAGGCGTGGGTTCAAATCCCACTTCTGACAGTTGTTTAGTGCCTCTCAGGAGTCATGCTGCTTAGCAGTAATAATAAGATGATGAAATAACAATTTATAATAAACACTCTCAAATGTAAACCTTCTGGAGCTGAGCAAAGATCAAGGAAAATAAGAAAACAGCTGTACTTAATAACAAATGAATGAGGGGAACATTTCACTTTATTGCATTATAATGAGTTACTGAGTTACTTCATTGTCTTTCAGTTGTAAAATTATCACTTTCTGTAGACTATGCCTGGTGGCCCATTCACTGCTGACAGGCCTGTTGTCGTGGCCGAGTGGTTAAGGCGATGGACTAGAAATCCATTAGGATCTTCCTGCGCAGGTTCGAATCCTGCCGACAACGAAATTGAATTTTCTTGACCCCTCCGGAGGTTGAAGTTTCGTCGTGTTTCTTATACCAATCATATCCTCTCAGATCTCCACAAGTACATAGGGATTAGTTGTCCATTTGGGACAGGATCCCACCTCACACCTTTACACACCTGGTTATCCATCCTTCTAGCTCTATAGGCCACAGTAGCATAGGTTACAGGTTTGTAGTCAAGCCACAGATTTCAGGTGAGATCCCATGATACACTCAACAATACAACAACACGATTCTCATGAATAACCATTAAGCCATTTGCTAAGATTTCCCCCATTTTCACATGTGGAAACCTGTTGTCACTCTTACCCTGACGGATAGCTCCAGACACTTTTTGGTCCTATCTGAGGCATTTTTAAATTCATGTCCAAATGGCCATATTCTGAAGACACTCTTAAAGTCTGCAGGGTAATCGAACTGGCCACATCTAAAGTCAAGCCACAGGTCACAGTTGAGCTGCCTTGTTAAACCCTCAAAATAAATAATAACACGATTGCGTTGAAAATACCCATTAAGCCATTTGTTAAGATTTCAGCCATGTGGACCTGTTGTCACTCTTACCCTGATGATTGTTGATATTTACAGACACTTTTTCGGTCTTATCTGAGAAATTTTATCATTTATATCAGAATGGCCATATTCTGAGGCCAGTTTAGCGTTCATTCAATGACGATTTACACGATTGCGTTGAAAATACCCATTAAGCCATTTGTTAAGATTTCAGCCATGTGGACCTGTTGTCACTCTTACCCTGATGATTGCTGATACTTACAGACACTTTTTCGGTCTTATCTGAGGAATTTTATCATTTATATCAGAATGGCCATATTCTGAGGCCAGTTTAGCGTTCATTCAATGACGATTTACTACTCTTTTCCGTTGAAGGCCATATTGAGGTTAAATCAATGACTGGAGTTTTTCATTGATAAAAACAAATGACTATTGAAAGTGCAAGTCGGTATCGTGCATAAATTTACTGGTCTCTGTGGTGATTTTAGAAGGCTGTGCCTATTTCTACTTTTACCCCATACTCTTTAACCCGATACCCAGGTAATGTGCTGTAGTCAGGATGGCCGAGCGGTCTAAGGCGCTGCGTTCAGGTCGCAGTCTCCCATGGAGGCGTGGGTTCAAATCCCACTTCTGACAGTTGTTTAGTGCCTCTCAGGAGTCATGCTGCTTAGCAGTAATAATAAGATGATGAAATAACAATTTATAATAAACACTCTCAAATGTAAACCTTCTGGAGCTGAGCAAAGATCAAGGAAAATAAGAAAACAGCTGTACTTAATAACAAATGAATGAGGGGAACATTTCACTTTATTGCATTATAATGAGTTACTGAGTTACTTCATTGTCTTTCAGTTGTAAAATTATCACTTTCTGTAGACTATGCCTGGTGGCCCATTCACTGCTGACAGGCCTGTTGTCGTGGCCGAGTGGTTAAGGCGATGGACTAGAAATCCATTAGGATCTTCCTGCGCAGGTTCGAATCCTGCCGACAACGAAATTGAATTTTCTTGACCCCTCCGGAGGTTGAAGTTTCGTCGTGTTTCTTATACCAATCATATCCTCTCAGATCTCCACAAGTACATAGGGATTAGTTGTCCATTTGGGACAGGATCCCACCTCACACCTTTACACACCTGGTTATCCATCCTTCTAGCTCTATAGGCCACAGTAGCATAGGTTACAGGTTTGTAGTCAAGCCACAGATTTCAGGTGAGATCCCATGATACACTCAACAATACAACAACACGATTCTCATGAATAACCATTAAGCCATTTGCTAAGATTTCCCCCATTTTCACATGTGGAAACCTGTTGTCACTCTTACCCTGACGGATAGCTCCAGACACTTTTTTGGGTCCTATCTGAGGCATTTTTAAATTCATGTCCAAATGGCCATATTCTGAAGACACTCTTAAAGTCTGCAGGGTAATCGAACTGGCCACATCTAAAGTCAAGCCACAGGTCACAGTTGAGCTGCCTTGTTAAACCCTCAAAATAAATAATAACACGATTGCGTTGAAAATACCCATTAAGCCATTTGTTAAGATTTCAGCCATGTGGACCTGTTGTCACTCTTACCCTGATGATTGTTGATATTTACAGACACTTTTTCGGTCTTATCTGAGAAATTTTATCATTTATATCAGAATGGCCATATTCTGAGGCCAGTTTAGCGTTCATTCAATGACGATTTACACGATTGCGTTGAAAATACCCATTAAGCCATTTGTTAAGATTTCAGCCATGTGGACCTGTTGTCACTCTTACCCTGATGATTGCTGATACTTACAGACACTTTTTCGGTCTTATCTGAGAAATTTTATCATTTATATCAGAATGGCCATATTCTGAGGCCAGTTTAGCGTTCATTCAATGACGATTTACTACTCTTTTCCGTTGAAGGCCATATTGAGGTTAAATCAATGACTGGAGTTTTTCATTGATAAAAACAAATGACTATTGAAAGTGCAAGTCGGTATCGTGCATAAATTTACTGGTCTCTGTGGTGATTTTAGAAGGCTGTGCCTATTTCTACTTTTACCCCATACTCTTTAACCCGATACCCAGGTAATGTGCTGTAGTCAGGATGGCCGAGCGGTCTAAGGCGCTGCGTTCAGGTCTCAGTCTCCCATGGAGGCGTGGGTTCAAATCCCACTTCTGACAGTTGTTTAGTGCCTCTCAGGAGTCATGCTGCTTAGCAGTAATAATAAGATGATGAAATAACAATTTATAATAAACACTCTCAAATGTAAACCTTCTGGAGCTGAGCAAAGATCAAGGAAAATAAGAAAACAGCTGTACTTAATAACAAATGAATGAGGGGAACATTTCACTTTATTGCATTATAATGAGTTACTGAGTTACTTCATTGTCTTTCAGTTGTAAAATTATCACTTTCTGTAGACTATGCCTGGTGGCCCATTCACTGCTGACAGGCCTGTTGTCGTGGCCGAGTGGTTAAGGCGATGGACTAGAAATCCATTAGGATCTTCCTGCGCAGGTTCGAATCCTGCCGACAACGAAATTGAATTTTCTTGACCCCTCCGGAGGTTGAAGTTTCGTCGTGTTTCTTATACCAATCATATCCTCTCAGATCTCCACAAGTACATAGGGATTAGTTGTCCATTTGGGACAGGATCCCACCTCACACCTTTACACACCTGGTTATCCATCCTTCTAGCTCTATAGGCCACAGTAGCATAGGTTACAGGTTTGTAGTCAAGCCACAGATTTCAGGTGAGATCCCATGATACACTCAACAATACAACAACACGATTCTCATGAATAACCATTAAGCCATTTGCTAAGATTTCCCCCATTTTCACATGTGGAAACCTGTTGTCACTCTTACCCTGACGGATAGCTCCAGACACTTTTTTGGTCCTATCTGAGGCATTTTTAAATTCATGTCCAAATGGCCATATTCTGAAGACACTCTTAAAGTCTGCAGGGTAATCGAACTGGCCACATCTAAAGTCAAGCCACAGGTCAAGTTGAGCTGCCTTGTTAAACCCTCAAAATAAATAATAACACGCCCCATTAAGCCATTTGTTAAGATTTCAGCCATGTGGACCTGTTGTCCTCTTACCCTGATGATTGCTGATATTTACAGAACCGGTCTTATCTGAAAATTTTATCATTTATATCAGAATGGCCATATTCTGAGGCCAGTTTAGCGTTCATTCAATGACGATTTACTACCTTTTCCGATTGAACCCATATTGAGGTTAAATCAATGACTGGAGTTTTTCATTGATAAAAACAAATGACATTGAAAGTGCAAGTCGGTATCGGCATAAATTTACTGGTCTCTGTGGTGATTTTAGAAGGCTGTGCCTATTTCTACTTTTACCCCATACTCTTTAACCCGATACCCAGGTAATGTGCTGTAGTCAGGATGGCCGAGCGGTCTAAGGCGCTGCGTTCAGGTGCAGTCTCCCATGGAGGCGTGGGTTCAAATCCCACTTCTGAGTTGTTTAGTGCCTCTCAGGAGTCATGCTGCTTAGCAGTAATAATAAGATGATGAAATAACAATTTATAATAAACACTCTCAAATGTAAACCTTCTGGAGCTGAGCAAAGATCAAGGAAAATAAGAAAACAGCTGTACTTAATAACAAATGAATGAGGGGAACATTTCACTTTATTGCATTATAATGAGTTACTGAGTTACTTCATTGTCTTTCAGTTGTAAAATTATCACTTTCTGTAGACTATGCCTGGTGGCCCATTCACTGCTGACAGGCCTGTTGTCGTGGCCGAGTGGTTAAGGCGATGGACTAGAAATCCATTAGGATCTTCCTGCGCAGGTTCGAATCCTGCCGACAACGAAATGAATTTTCTTGACCCCTCCGGAGGTTGAAGTTTCGTCGTGTTTCTTATACCAATCATATCCTCTCAGATCTCCACAAGTACATAGGGATTAGTTGTCCATTTGGGACAGGATCCCACCTCACACCTTTACACACCTGGTTATCCATCCTTCTAGCTCTATAGGCCACAGTAGCATAGGTTACAGGTTTGTAGTCAAGCCACAGATTTCAGGTGAGATCCCATGATACACTCAACAATACAACAACACGATTCTCATGAATAACCATTAAGCCATTTGCTAAGATTTCCCCATTTTCACATGTGGAAACCTGTTGTCACTCTTACCCTGACGGATAGCTCCAGACACTTTTTTGGTCCTATCTGAGGCATTTTTAAATTCATGTCCAAATGGCCATATTCTGAAGACACTCTTAAAGTCTGCAGGGTAATCGAACTGGCCACATCTAAAGTCAAGCCACAGGTCACAGTTGAGCTGCCTTGTTAAACCCTCAAAATAAATAATAACACGATTGCGTTGAAAATACCCATTAAGCCATTTGTTAAGATTTCAGCCATGTGGACCTGTTGTCACTCTTACCCTGATGATTGTTGATATTTACAGACACTTTTTCGGTCTTATCTGAGAAATTTTATCATTTATATCAGAATGGCCATATTCTGAGGCCAGTTTAGCGTTCATTCAATGACGATTTACACGATTGCGTTGAAAATACCCATTAAGCCATTTGTTAAGATTTCAGCCATGTGGACCTGTTGTCACTCTTACCCTGATGATTGCTGATACTTACAGACACTTTTTCGGTCTTATCTGAGGAATTTTATCATTTATATCAGAATGGCCATATTCTGAGGCCAGTTTAGCGTTCATTCAATGACGATTTACTACTCTTTTCCGTTGAAGGCCATATTGAGGTTAAATCAATGACTGGAGTTTTTCATTGATAAAAACAAATGACTATTGAAAGTGCAAGTCGGTATCGTGCATAAATTTACTGGTCTCTGTGGTGATTTTAGAAGGCTGTGCCTATTTCTACTTTTACCCCATACTCTTTAACCCGATACCCAGGTAATGTGCTGTAGTCAGGATGGCCGAGCGGTCTAAGGCGCTGCGTTCAGGTCTCAGTCTCCCATGGAGGGCGTGGGTTCAAATCCCACTTCTGACAGTTGTTTAGTGCCTCTCAGGAGTCATGCTGCTTAGCAGTAATAATAAGATGATGAAATAACAATTTATAATAAACACTCTCAAATGTAAACCTTCTGGAGCTGAGCAAAGATCAAGGAAAATAAGAAAACAGCTGTACTTAATAACAAATGAATGAGGGGAACATTTCACTTTATTGCATTATAATGAGTTACTGAGTTACTTCATTGTCTTTCAGTTGTAAAATTATCACTTTCTGTAGACTATGCCTGGTGGCCCATTCACTGCTGACAGGCCTGTTGTCGTGGCCGAGTGGTTAAGGCGATGGACTAGAAATCCATTAGGATCTTCCTGCGCAGGTTCGAATCCTGCCGACAACGAAATTGAATTTTCTTGACCCCTCCGGAGGTTGAAGTTTCGTCGTGTTTCTTATACCAATCATATCCTCTCAGATCTCCACAAGTACATAGGGATTAGTTGTCCATTTGGGACAGGATCCCACCTCACACCTTTACACACCTGGTTATCCATCCTTCTAGCTCTATAGGCCACAGTAGCATAGGTTACAGGTTTGTAGTCAAGCCACAGATTTCAGGTGAGATCCCATGATACACTCAACAATACAACAACACGATTCTCATGAATAACCATTAAGCCATTTGCTAAGATTTCCCCCATTTTCACATGTGGAAACCTGTTGTCACTCTTACCCTGACGGATAGCTCCAGACACTTTTTTGGTCCTATCTGAGGCATTTTTAAATTCATGTCCAAATGGCCATATTCTGAAGACACTCTTAAAGTCTGCAGGGTAATCGAACTGGCCACATCTAAAGTCAAGCCACAGGTCACAGTTGAGCTGCCTTGTTAAACCCTCAAAATAAATAATAACACGATTGCGTTGAAAATACCCATTAAGCCATTTGTTAAGATTTCAGCCATGTGGACCTGTTGTCACTCTTACCCTGATGATTGTTGATATTTACAGACACTTTTTCGGTCTTGTCTGAGAAATTTTATCATTTATATCAGAATGGCCATATTCTGAGGCCAGTTTAGCGTTCATTCAATGACGATTTACACGATTGCGTTGAAAATACCCATTAAGCCATTTGTTAAGATTTCAGCCATGTGGACCTGTTGTCACTCTTACCCTGATGATTGCTGATACTTACAGACACTTTTTCGGTCTTATCTGAGGAATTTTATCATTTATATCAGAATGGCCATATTCTGAGGCCAGTTTAGCGTTCATTCAATGACGATTTACTACTCTTTTCCGTTGAAGGCCATATTGAGGTTAAATCAATGACTGGAGTTTTTCATTGATAAAAACAAATGACTATTGAAAGTGCAAGTCGGTATCGTGCATAAATTTACTGGTCTCTGTGGTGATTTTAGAAGGCTGTGCCTATTTCTACTTTTACCCCATACTCTTTAACCCGATACCCAGGTAATGTGCTGTAGTCAGGATGGCCGAGCGGTCTAAGGCGCTGCGTTCAGGTCTCAGTCTCCCATGGAGGCGTGGGTTCAAATCCCACTTCTGACAGTTGTTTAGTGCCTCTCAGGAGTCATGCTGCTTAGCAGTAATAATAAGATGATGAAATAACAATTTATAATAAACACTCTCAAATGTAAACCTTCTGGAGCTGAGCAAAGATCAAGGAAAATAAGAAAACAGCTGTACTTAATAACAAATGAATGAGGGGAACATTTCACTTTATTGCATTATAATGAGTTACTGAGTTACTTCATTGTCTTTCAGTTGTAAAATTATCACTTTCTGTAGACTATGCCTGGTGGCCCATTCACTGCTGACAGGCCTGTTGTCGTGGCCGAGTGGTTAAGGCGATGGACTAGAAATCCATTAGGATCTTCCTGCGCAGGTTCGAATCCTGCCGACAACGAAATTGAATTTTCTTGACCCCTCCGGAGGTTGAAGTTTCGTCGTGTTTCTTATACCAATCATATCCTCTCAGATCTCCACAAGTACATAGGGATTAGTTGTCCATTTGGGACAGGATCCCACCTCACACCTTTACACACCTGGTTATCCATCCTTCTAGCTCTATAGGCCACAGTAGCATAGGTTACAGGTTTGTAGTCAAGCCACAGATTTCAGGTGAGATCCCATGATACACTCAACAATACAACAACACGATTCTCATGAATAACCATTAAGCCATTTGCTAAGATTTCCCCCATTTTCACATGTGGAAACCTGTTGTCACTCTTACCCTGACGGATAGCTCCAGACACTTTTTTGGTCCTATCTGAGGCATTTTTAAATTCATGTCCAAATGGCCATATTCTGAAGACACTCTTAAAGTCTGCAGGGTAATCGAACTGGCCACATCTAAAGTCAAGCCACAGGTCACAGTTGAGCTGCCTTGTTAAACCCTCAAAATAAATAATAACACGATTGCGTTGAAAATACCCATTAAGCCATTTGTTAAGATTTCAGCCATGTGGACCTGTTGTCACTCTTACCCTGATGATTGTTGATATTTACAGACACTTTTTCGGTCTTATCTGAGAAATTTTATCATTTATATCAGAATGGCCATATTCTGAGGCCAGTTTAGCGTTCATTCAATGACGATTTACACGATTGCGTTGAAAATACCCATTAAGCCATTTGTTAAGATTTCAGCCATGTGGACCTGTTGTCACTCTTACCCTGATGATTGCTGATACTTACAGACACTTTTTCGGTCTTATCTGAGGAATTTTATCATTTATATCAGAATGGCCATATTCTGAGGCCAGTTTAGCGTTCATTCAATGACGATTTACTACTCTTTTCCGTTGAAGGCCATATTGAGGTTAAATCAATGACTGGAGTTTTTCATTGATAAAAACAAATGACTATTGAAAGTGCAAGTCGGTATCGTGCATAAATTTACTGGTCTCTGTGGTGATTTTAGAAGGCTGTGCCTATTTCTACTTTTACCCCATACTCTTTAACCCGATACCCAGGTAATGTGCTGTAGTCAGGATGGCCGAGCGGTCTAAGGCGCTGCGTTCAGGTCTCAGTCTCCCATGGAGGCGTGGGTTCAAATCCCACTTCTGACAGTTGTTTAGTGCCTCTCAGGAGTCATGCTGCTTAGCAGTAATAATAAGATGATGAAATAACAATTTATAATAAACACTCTCAAATGTAAACCTTCTGGAGCTGAGCAAAGATCAAGGAAAATAAGAAAACAGCTGTACTTAATAACAAATGAATGAGGGGAACATTTCACTTTATTGCATTATAATGAGTTACTGAGTTACTTCATTGTCTTTCAGTTGTAAAATTATCACTTTCTGTAGACTATGCCTGGTGGCCCATTCACTGCTGACAGGCCTGTTGTCGTGGCCGAGTGGTTAAGGCGATGGACTAGAAATCCATTAGGATCTTCCTGCGCAGGTTCGAATCCTGCCGACAACGAAATTGAATTTTCTTGACCCCTCCGGAGGTTGAAGTTTCGTCGTGTTTCTTATACCAATCATATCCTCTCAGATCTCCACAAGTACATAGGGATTAGTTGTCCATTTGGGACAGGATCCCACCTCACACCTTTACACACCTGGTTATCCATCCTTCTAGCTCTATAGGCCACAGTAGCATAGGTTACAGGTTTGTAGTCAAGCCACAGATTTCAGGTGAGATCCCATGATACACTCAACAATACAACAACACGATTCTCATGAATAACCATTAAGCCATTTGCTAAGATTTCCCCCATTTTCACATGTGGAAACCTGTTGTCACTCTTACCCTGACGGATAGCTCCAGACACTTTTTGGTCCTATCTGAGGCATTTTTAAATTCATGTCCAAATGGCCATATTCTGAAGACACTCTTAAAGTCTGCAGGGTAATCGAACTGGCCACATCTAAAGTCAAGCCACAGGTCACAGTTGAGCTGCCTTGTTAAACCCTCAAAATAAATAATAACACGATTGCGTTGAAAATACCCATTAAGCCATTTGTTAAGATTTCAGCCATGTGGACCTGTTGTCACTCTTACCCTGATGATTGTTGATATTTACAGACACTTTTTCGGTCTTATCTGAGAAATTTTATCATTTATATCAGAATGGCCATATTCTGAGGCCAGTTTAGCGTTCATTCAATGACGATTTACACGATTGCGTTGAAAATACCCATTAAGCCATTTGTTAAGATTTCAGCCATGTGGACCTGTTGTCACTCTTACCCTGATGATTGCTGATACTTACAGACACTTTTTCGGTCTTATCTGAGGAATTTTATCATTTATATCAGAATGGCCATATTCTGAGGCCAGTTTAGCGTTCATTCAATGACGATTTACTACTCTTTTCCGTTGAAGGCCATATTGAGGTTAAATCAATGACTGGAGTTTTTCATTGATAAAAACAAATGACTATTGAAAGTGCAAGTCGGTATCGTGCATAAATTTACTGGTCTCTGTGGTGATTTTAGAAGGCTGTGCCTATTTCTACTTTTACCCCATACTCTTTAACCCGATACCCAGGTAATGTGCTGTAGTCAGGATGGCCGAGCGGTCTAAGGCGCTGCGTTCAGGTCTCAGTCTCCCATGGAGGCGTGGGTTCAAATCCCACTTCTGACAGTTGTTTAGTGCCTCTCAGGAGTCATGCTGCTTAGCAGTAATAATAAGATGATGAAATAACAATTTATAATAAACACTCTCAAATGTAAACCTTCTGGAGCTGAGCAAAGATCAAGGAAAATAAGAAAACAGCTGTACTTAATAACAAATGAATGAGGGGAACATTTCACTTTATTGCATTATAATGAGTTACTGAGTTACTTCATTGTCTTTCAGTTGTAAAATTATCACTTTCTGTAGACTATGCCTGGTGGCCCATTCACTGCTGACAGGCCTGTTGTCGTGGCCGAGTGGTTAAGGCGATGGACTAGAAATCCATTAGGATCTTCCTGCGCAGGTTCGAATCCTGCCGACAACGAAATTGAATTTTCTTGACCCCTCCGGAGGTTGAAGTTTCGTGTGTTTCTTATACCAATCATATCCTCTCAGATCTCCACAAGTACATAGGGATTAGTTGTCCATTTGGGACAGGATCCCACCTCACACCTTTACACACCTGGTTATCCATCCTTCTAGCTCTATAGGCCACAGTAGCATAGGTTACAGGTTTGTAGTCAAGCCACAGATTTCAGGTGAGATCCCATGATACACTCAACAATACAACAACACGATTCTCATGAATAACCATTAAGCCATTTGCTAAGATTTCCCCCATTTTCACATGTGGAAACCTGTTGTCACTCTTACCCTGACGGATAGCTCCAGACACTTTTTTGGTCCTATCTGAGGCATTTTTAAATTCATGTCCAAATGGCCATATTCTGAAGACACTCTTAAAGTCTGCAGGGTAATCGAACTGGCCACATCTAAAGTCAAGCCACAGGTCACAGTTGAGCTGCCTTGTTAAACCCTCAAAATAAATAATAACACGATTGCGTTGAAAATACCCATTAAGCCATTTTGTTAAGATTTCAGCCATGTGGACCTGTTGTCACTCTTACCCTGATGATTGTTGATATTTACAGACACTTTTTCGGTCTTATCTGAGAAATTTTATCATTTATATCAGAATGGCCATATTCTGAGGCCAGTTTAGCGTTCATTCAATGACGATTTACACGATTGCGTTGAAAATACCCATTAAGCCATTTGTTAAGATTTCAGCCATGTGGACCTGTTGTCACTCTTACCCTGATGATTGCTGATATTACAGACACTTTTTCGGTCTTATCTGAGGAATTTTATCATTTATATCAGAATGGCCATATTCTGAGGCCAGTTTAGCGTTCATTCAATGACGATTTACTACTCTTTTCCGTTGAAGGCCATATTGAGGTTAAATCAATGACTGGAGTTTTTCATTGATAAAAACAAATGACTATTGAAAGTGCAAGTCGGTATCGTGCATAAATTTACTGGTCTCTGTGGTGATTTTAGAAGGCTGTGCCTATTTCTACTTTACCCCATACTCTTTAACCCGATACCCAGGTAATGTGCTGTAGTCAGGATGGCCGAGCGGTCTAAGGCGCTGCGTTCAGGTCGCAGTCTCCCATGGAGGCGTGGGTTCAAATCCCACTTCTGACAGTTGTTTAGTGCCTCTCAGGAGTCATGCTGCTTAGCAGTAATAATAAGATGATGAAATAACAATTTATAATAAACACTCTCAAATGTAAACCTTCTGGAGCTGAGCAAAGATCAAGGAAAATAAGAAAACAGCTGTACTTAATAACAAATGAATGAGGGGAACATTTCACTTTATTGCATTATAATGAGTTACTGAGTTACTTCATTGTCTTTCAGTTGTAAAATTATCACTTTCTGTAGACTATGCCTGGTGGCCCATTCACTGCTGACAGGCCTGTTGTCGTGGCCGAGTGGTTAAGGCGATGGACTAGAAATCCATTAGGATCTTCCTGCGCAGGTTCGAATCCTGCCGACAACGAAATTGAATTTTCTTTGACCCCTCCGGAGGTTGAAGTTTCGTCGTGTTTCTTATACCAATCATATCCTCTCAGATCTCCACAAGTACATAGGGATTAGTTGTCCATTTGGGACAGGATCCCACCTCACACCTTTACACACCTGGTTATCCATCCTTCTAGCTCTATAGGCCACAGTAGCATAGGTTACAGGTTTGTAGTCAAGCCACAGATTTCAGGTGAGATCCCATGATACACTCAACAATACAACAACACGATTCTCATGAATAACCATTAAGCCATTTGCTAAGATTTCCCCCATTTTCACATGTGGAAACCTGTTGTCACTCTTACCCTGACGGATAGCTCCAGACACTTTTTGGTCCTATCTGAGGCATTTTTAAATTCATGTCCAAATGGCCATATTCTGAAGACACTCTTAAAGTCTGCAGGGTAATCGAACTGGCCACATCTAAAGTCAAGCCACAGGTCACAGTTGAGCTGCCTTGTTAAACCCTCAAAATAAATAATAACACGATTGCGTTGAAAATACCCATTAAGCCATTTGTTAAGATTTCAGCCATGTGGACCTGTTGTCACTCTTACCCTGATGATTGTTGATATTTACAGACACTTTTTCGGTCTTGTCTGAGAAATTTTATCATTTATATCAGAATGGCCATATTCTGAGGCCAGTTTAGCGTTCATTCAATGACGATTTACACGATTGCGTTGAAAATACCCATTAAGCCATTTGTTAAGATTTCAGCCATGTGGACCTGTTGTCACTCTTACCCTGATGATTGCTGATACTTACAGACACTTTTTCGGTCTTATCTGAGGAATTTTATCATTTATATCAGAATGGCCAT
The DNA here is from genome assembly GCF_034236695.1 of Oncorhynchus nerka. NCBI lineage: Eukaryota > Metazoa > Chordata > Actinopteri > Salmoniformes > Salmonidae > Oncorhynchus > Oncorhynchus nerka. The sequence continues at coordinate 99,782 of NW_027040164.1, forward strand.
ATTCTGAGGCCAGTTTAGCGTTCATTCAATGACGATTTACTACTCTTTTCCGTTGAAGGCCATATTGAGGTTAAATCAATGACTGGAGTTTTTCATTGATAAAAACAAATGACTATTGAAAGTGCAAGTCGGTATCGTGCATAAATTTACTGGTCTCTGTGGTGATTTTAGAAGGCTGTGCCTATTTCTACTTTTACCCCATACTCTTTAACCCGATACCCAGGTAATGTGCTGTAGTCAGGATGGCCGAGCGGTCTAAGGCGCTGCGTTCAGGTCTCAGTCTCCCATGGAGGCGTGGGTTCAAATCCCACTTCTGACAGTTGTTTAGTGCCTCTCAGGAGTCATGCTGCTTAGCAGTAATAATAAGATGATGAAATAACAATTTATAATAAACACTCTCAAATGTAAACCTTCTGGAGCTGAGCAAAGATCAAGGAAAATAAGAAAACAGCTGTACTTAATAACAAATGAATGAGGGGAACATTTCACTTTATTGCATTATAATGAGTTACTGAGTTACTTCATTGTCTTTCAGTTGTAAAATTATCACTTTCTGTAGACTATGCCTGGTGGCCCATTCACTGCTGACAGGCCTGTTGTCGTGGCCGAGTGGTTAAGGCGATGGACTAGAAATCCATTAGGATCTTCCTGCGCAGGTTCGAATCCTGCCGACAACGAAATTGAATTTTCTTGACCCCTCCGGAGGTTGAAGTTTCGTCGTGTTTCTTATACCAATCATATCCTCTCAGATCTCCACAAGTACATAGGGATTAGTTGTCCATTTGGGACAGGATCCCACCTCACACCTTTACACACCTGGTTATCCATCCTTCTAGCTCTATAGGCCACAGTAGCATAGGTTACAGGTTTGTAGTCAAGCCACAGATTTCAGGTGAGATCCCATGATACACTCAACAATACAACAACACGATTCTCATGAATAACCATTAAGCCATTTGCTAAGATTTCCCCCATTTTCACATGTGGAAACCTGTTGTCACTCTTACCCTGACGGATAGCTCCAGACACTTTTTTGGTCCTATCTGAGGCATTTTTAAATTCATGTCCAAATGGCCATATTCTGAAGACACTCTTAAAGTCTGCAGGGTAATCGAACTGGCCACATCTAAAGTCAAGCCACAGGTCACAGTTGAGCTGCCTTGTTAAACCAATCAAAATAAATAATAACACGATTGCGTTGAAAATACCCATTAAGCCATTTGTTAAGATTTCAGCCATGTGGACCTGTTGTCACTCTTACCCTGATGATTGTTGATATTTACAGACACTTTTTCGGTCTTATCTGAGAAATTTTATCATTTATATCAGAATGGCCATATTCTGAGGCCAGTTTAGCGTTCATTCAATGACGATTTACACGATTGCGTTGAAAATACCCATTAAGCCATTTGTTAAGATTTCAGCCATGTGGACCTGTTGTCACTCTTACCCTGATGATTGCTGATACTTACAGACACTTTTTCGGTCTTATCTGAGGAATTTTATCATTTATATCAGAATGGCCATATTCTGAGGCCAGTTTAGCGTTCATTCAATGACAATTTACTACTCTTTTCCGTTGAAGGCCATATTGAGGTTAAATCAATGACTGGAGTTTTTCATTGATAAAAACAAATGACTATTGAAAGTGCAAGTCGGTATCGTGCATAATTTACTGGTCTCTGTGGTGATTTTAGAAGGCTGTGCCTATTTCTACTTTTACCCCATACTCTTTAACCCGATACCCAGGTAATGTGCTGTAGTCAGGATGGCCGAGCGGTCTAAGGCGCTGCGTTCAGGTCTCAGTCTCCCATGGAGGCGTGGGTTCAAATCCCACTTCTGACAGTTGTTTAGTGCCTCTCAGGAGTCATGCTGCTTAGCAGTAATAATAAGATGATGAAATAACAATTTATAATAAACACTCTCAAATGTAAACCTTCTGGAGCTGAGCAAAGATCAAGGAAAATAAGAAAACAGCTGTACTTAATAACAAATGAATGAGGGGAACATTTCACTTTATTGCATTATAATGAGTTACTGAGTTACTTCATTGTCTTTCAGTTGTAAAATTATCACTTTCTGTAGACTATGCCTGGTGGCCCATTCACTGCTGACAGGCCTGTTGTCGTGGCCGAGTGGTTAAGGCGATGGACTAGAAATCCATTAGGATCTTCCTGCGCAGGTTCGAATCCTGCCGACAACGAAATTGAATTTTCTTGACCCCTCCGGAGGTTGAAGTTTCGTCGTGTTTCTTATACCAATCATATCCTCTCAGATCTCCACAAGTACATAGGGATTAGTTGTCCATTTGGGACAGGATCCCACCTCACACCTTTACACACCTGGTTATCCATCCTTCTAGCTCTATAGGCCACAGTAGCATAGGTTACAGGTTTGTAGTCAAGCCACAGATTTCAGGTGAGATCCCATGATACACTCAACAATACAACAACACGATTCTCATGAATAACCATTAAGCCATTTGCTAAGATTTCCCCCATTTTCACATGTGGAAACCTGTTGTCACTCTTACCCTGACGGATAGCTCCAGACACTTTTTTGGTCCTATCTGAGGCATTTTTAAATTCATGTCCAAATGGCCATATTCTGAAGACACTCTTAAAGTCTGCAGGGTAATCGAACTGGCCACATCTAAAGTCAAGCCACAGGTCACAGTTGAGCTGCCTTGTTAAACCCTCAAAATAAATAATAACACGATTGCGTTGAAAATACCCATTAAGCCATTTGTTAAGATTTCAGCTGCCTTGATGATTGTTGAAACCACTTTTTCGGTCTTAAAAATTTTAAATAAGAATGGCCAATTCTGAGGCCAGTTTAGCGTTCATTCAATGACGATTTACACGAAAAATACCCATTAAGCCATTTGTTAAGATTTCAGCCATGTGGACCTGTTGTCACTCTTACCCTGATGATTGCTGATATTTACAGACACTTTTTCGGTCTTATCTGAGAAATTTTATCATTTATATCAGAATGGCCATATTCTGAGGCCAGTTTAGCGTTCATTCAATGACGATTTACACGATTGCGTTGAAAATCCCATTGAAGCCATTTGTTAAGATTTCAGCCATGTGGACCTGTTGTCACTCTTACGATGATTGCTGATACTTACAGACACTTTTTCGGTCTTATCTGAGGAATTTTATCATTTATATCAGAATGGCCATATTCTGAGGCCAGTTTAGCGTTCATTCAATGACGATTTACTACTCTTTTCCGTTGAAGGCCATATTGAGGTTAAATCAATGACTGGAGTTTTTCATTGATAAAAACAAATGACTATTGAAAGTGCAAGTCGGTATCGTGCATAAATTTACTGGTCTCTGTGGTGATTTTAGAAGGCTGTGCCTATTTCTACTTTTACCCCATACTCTTTAACCCGATACCCAGGTAATGTGCTGTAGTCAGGATGGCCGAGCGGTCTAAGGCGCTGCGTTCAGGTCGCAGTCTCCCATGGAGGCGTGGGTTCAAATCCCACTTCTGACAGTTGTTTAGTGCCTCTCAGGAGTCATGCTGCTTAGCAGTAATAATAAGATGATGAAATAACAATTTATAATAAACACTCTCAAATGTAAACCTTCTGGAGCTGAGCAAAGATCAAGGAAAATAAGAAAACAGCTGTACTTAATAACAAATGAATGAGGGGAACATTTCACTTTATTGCATTATAATGAGTTACTGAGTTACTTCATTGTCTTTCAGTTGTAAAATTATCACTTTCTGTAGACTATGCCTGGTGGCCCATTCACTGCTGACAGGCCTGTTGTCGTGGCCGAGTGGTTAAGGCGATGGACTAGAAATCCATTAGGATCTTCCTGCGCAGGTTCGAATCCTGCCGACAACGAAATTGAATTTTCTTGACCCCTCCGGAGGTTGAAGTTTCGTCGTGTTTCTTATACCAATCATATCCTCTCAGATCTCCACAAGTACATAGGGATTAGTTGTCCATTTGGGACAGGATCCCACCTCACACCTTTACACACCTGGTTATCCATCCTTCTAGCTCTATAGGCCACAGTAGCATAGGTTACAGGTTTGTAGTCAAGCCACAGATTTCAGGTGAGATCCCATGATACACTCAACAATACAACAACACGATTCTCATGAATAACCATTAAGCCATTTGCTAAGATTTCCCCCATTTTCACATGTGGAAACCTGTTGTCACTCTTACCCTGACGGATAGCTCCAGACACTTTTTTGGTCCTATCTGAGGCATTTTTAAATTCATGTCCAAATGGCCATATTCTGAAGACACTCTTAAAGTCTGCAGGGTAATCGAACTGGCCACATCTAAAGTCAAGCCACAGGTCACAGTTGAGCTGCCTTGTTAAACCCTCAAAATAAATAATAACACGATTGCGTTGAAAATACCCATTAAGCCATTTGTTAAGATTTCAGCCATGTGGACCTGTTGTCACTCTTACCCTGATGATTGCTGATACTTACAGACACTTTTTCGGTCTTATCTGAGGAATTTTATCATTTATATCAGAATGGCCATATTCTGAGGCCAGTTTAGACACTTTTTCGTTCATTCAATGACTGATTTACTACTCTTTTTTCCGTTGAAGGCCATATTGAGGTTAAATCAATGACTGGAGTTTTTCATTGATAAAAACAAATGACTATTGAAAGTGCAAGTCGGTATCGTGCATAAATTTACTGGTCTCTGTGGTGATTTTAGAAGGCTGTGCCTATTTCTACTTTTACCCCATACTCTTTAACCCGATACCCAGGTAATGTGCTGTAGTCAGGATGGCCGAGCGGTCTAAGGCGCTGCGTTCAGGTCGCAGTCTCCCATGGAGGCGTGGGTTCAAATCCCACTTCTGACAGTTGTTTAGTGCCTCTCAGGAGTCATGCTGCTTAGCAGTAATAATAAGATGATGAAATAACAATTTATAATAAACACTCTCAAATGTAAACCTTCTGGAGCTGAGCAAAGATCAAGGAAAATAAGAAAACAGCTGTACTTAATAACAAATGAATGAGGGGAACATTTCACTTTATTGCATTATAATGAGTTACTGAGTTACTTCATTGTCTTTCAGTTGTAAAATTATCACTTTCTGTAGACTATGCCTGGTGGCCCATTCACTGCTGACAGGCCTGTTGTCGTGGCCGAGTGGTTAAGGCGATGGACTAGAAATCCATTAGGATCTTCCTGCGCAGGTTCGAATCCTGCCGACAACGAAATTGAATTTTCTTGACCCCTCCGGAGGTTGAAGTTTCGTCGTGTTTCTTATACCAATCATATCCTCTCAGATCTCCACAAGTACATAGGGATTAGTTGTCCATTTGGGACAGGATCCCACCTCACACCTTTACACACCTGGTTATCCATCCTTCTAGCTCTATAGGCCACAGTAGCATAGGTTACAGGTTTGTAGTCAAGCCACAGATTTCAGGTGAGATCCCATGATACACTCAACAATACAACAACACGATTCTCATGAATAACCATTAAGCCATTTGCTAAGATTTCCCCCATTTTCACATGTGGAAACCTGTTGTCACTCTTACCCTGACGGATAGCTCCAGACACTTTTTTGGTCCTATCTGAGGCATTTTTAAATTCATGTCCAAATGGCCATATTCTGAAGACACTCTTAAAGTCTGCAGGGTAATCGAACTGGCCACATCTAAAGTCAAGCCACAGGTCACAGTTGAGCTGCCTTGTTAAACCCTCAAAATAAATAATAACACGATTGCGTTGAAAATACCCATTAAGCCATTTGTTAAGATTTCAGCCATGTGGACCTGTTGTCACTCTTACCCTGATGATTGTTGATATTTACAGACACTTTTTCGGTCTTATCTGAAAATTTTATCATTTATATCAGAATGGCCATATTCTGAGGCCAGTTTAGCGTTCATTCAATGAATTTACACGATTGCGTTGAAAATACCCATTAAGCCATTTGTTAAGATTTCAGCCATGTGGACCTGTTGTCACTCTTACCCTGATGATTGCTGATACTTACAGACACTTTTTCGGTCTTATCTGAGGAATTTTATCATTTATATCAGAATGGCCATATTCTGAGGCCAGTTTAGCGTTCATTCAATGACGATTTACTACTCTTTTCCGTTGAAGGCCATATTGAGGTTAAATCAATGACTGGAGTTTTTCATTGATAAAAACAAATGACTATTGAAAGTGCAAGTCGGTATCGTGCATAAATTTACTGGTCTCTGTGGTGATTTTAGAAGGCTGTGCCTATTTCTACTTTTACCCCATACTCTTTAACCCGATACCCAGGTAATGTGCTGTAGTCAGGATGGCCGAGCGGTCTAAGGCGCTGCGTTCAGGTCGCAGTCTCCCATGGAGGCGTGGGTTCAAATCCCACTTCTGACAGTTGTTTAGTGCCTCTCAGGAGTCATGCTGCTTAGCAGTAATAATAAGATGATGAAATAACAATTTATAATAAACACTCTCAAATGTAAACCTTCTGGAGCTGAGCAAAGATCAAGGAAAATAAGAAAACAGCTGTACTTAATAACAAATGAATGAGGGGAACATTTCACTTTATTGCATTATAATGAGTTACTGAGTTACTTCATTGTCTTTCAGTTGTAAAATTATCACTTTCTGTAGACTATGCCTGGTGGCCCATTCACTGCTGACAGGCCTGTTGTCGTGGCCGAGTGGTTAAGGCGATGGACTAGAAATCCATTAGGATCTTCCTGCGCAGGTTCGAATCCTGCCGACAACGAAATTGAATTTTCTTGACCCCTCCGGAGGTTGAAGTTTAGTCGTGTTTCTTATACCAATCATATCCTCTCAGATCTCCACAAGTACATAGGGATTAGTTGTCCATTTGGGACAGGATCCCACCTCACACCTTTACACACCTGGTTATCCATCCTTCTAGCTCTATAGGCCACAGTAGCATAGGTTACAGGTTTGTAGTCAAGCCACAGATTTCAGGTGAGATCCCATGATACACTCAACAATACAACAACACGATTCTCATGAATAACCATTAAGCCATTTGCTAAGATTTCCCCCATTTTCACATGTGGAAACCTGTTGTCACTCTTACCCTGACGGATAGCTCCAGACACTTTTTTGGTCCTATCTGAGGCATTTTTAAATTCATGTCCAAATGGCCATATTCTGAAGACACTCTTAAAGTCTGCAGGGTAATCGAACTGGCCACATCTAAAGTCAAGCCACAGGTCACAGTTGAGCTGCCTTGTTAAACCCTCAAAATAAATAATAACACGATTGCGTTGAAAATACCCATTAAGCCATTTGTTAAGATTTCAGATTGTTGATGTGGACCTGTTGTCACTCTTACCCTGATGATTGCTGATATTTAAGCCATTTGTTACACTTTTTTGTCACTCTTATCTGAGGAATTTTATCATTTATATCAGAATGGCCATATTCTGAGGCCAGTTTAGCGTTCATTCAATGACGATTTACTACTCTTTTCCATTGAAGGCCATATTGAGGTTAAATCAATGACTGGAGTTTTTCATTGATAAAAACAAATGACTATTGAAAGTGCAAGTCGGTATCGTGCATAAATTTACTGGTCTCTGTGGTGATTTTAGAAGGCTGTGCCTATTTCTACTTTTACCCCATACTCTTTAACCCGATACCCAGGTAATGTGCTGTAGTCAGGATGGCCGAGCGGTCTAAGGCGCTGCGTTCAGGTCGCAGTCTCCCATGGAGGCGTGGGTTCAAATCCCACTTCTGACAGTTGTTTAGTGCCTCTCAGGAGTCATGCTGCTTAGCAGTAATAATAAGATGATGAAATAACAATTTATAATAAACACTCTCAAATGTAAACCTTCTGGAGCTGAGCAAAGATCAAGGAAAATAAGAAAACAGCTGTACTTAATAACAAATGAATGAGGGGAACATTTCATTTATTGCATTATAATGAGTTAATGAGTTACTTCATTGTCTTTCAGTTGTAAAATTATCACTTTCTGTAGACTATGCCTGGTGGCCCATTCACTGCTGACAGGCCTGTTGTCGTGGCCGAGTGGTTAAGGCGATGGACTAGAAATCCATTAGGATCTTCCTGCGCAGGTTCGAATCCTGCCGACAACGAAATTGAATTTTCTTGACCCCTCCGGAGGTTGAAGTTTAGTCGTGTTTCTTATACCAATCATATCCTCTCAGATCTCCACAAGTACATAGGGATTAGTTGTCCATTTGGGACAGGATCCCACCTCACACCTTTACACACCTGGTTATCCATCCTTCTAGCTCTATAGGCCACAGTAGCATAGGTTACAGGTTTGTAGTCAAGCCACAGATTTCAGGTGAGATCCCATGATACACTCAACAATACAACAACACGATTCTCATGAATAACCATTAAGCCATTTGCTAAGATTTCCCCCATTTTGACATGTGGAAACCTGTTGTCACTCTTACCCTGACGGATAGCTCCAGACACTTTTTTGGTCCTATCTGAGGCATTTTTAAATTCATGTCCAAATGGCCATATTCTGAAGACACTCTTAAAGTCTGCAGGGTAATCGAACTGGCCACATCTAAAGTCAAGCCACAGGTCACAGTTGAGCTGCCTTGTTAAACCCTCAAAATAAATAATAACACGATTGCGTTGAAAATACCCATTAAGCCATTTGTTAAGATTTCAGCCATGTGGACCTGTTGTCACTCTTACCCTGATGATTGTTGATATTTACAGACACTTTTTCGGTCTTATCTGAGAAATTTTATCATTTATATCAGAATGGCCATATTCTGAGGCCAGTTTAGCTTACCAATGATGATTGCTGAAAATACCCATTAAGCCATTTGTTAAGATTTCAGCCATGTGGACCTGTTGTCACTCTTACCCTGATGATTGCTGATATTACAGACACTTTTTCGGTCTTATCTGAGGAATTTTATCATTTATATCAGAATGGCCATATTCTGAGGCCAGTTTAGCGTTCATTCAATGACGATTTACTACTCTTTTCCATTGAAGGCCATATTGAGGTTAAATCAATGACTGGAGTTTTTCATTGATAAAAACAAATGACTATTGAAAGTGCAAGTCGGTATCGTGCATAAATTTACTGGTCTCTGTGGTGATTTTAGAAGGCTGTGCCTATTTCTACTTTTACCCCATACTCTTTAACCCGATACCCAGGTAATGTGCTGTAGTCAGGATGGCCGAGCGGTCTAAGGCGCTGCGTTCAGGTCGCAGTCTCCCATGGAGGCGTGGGTTCAAATCCCACTTCTGACAGTTGTTTAGTGCCTCTCAGGAGTCATGCTGCTTAGCAGTAATAATAAGATGATGAAATAACAATTTATAATAAACACTCTCAAATGTAAACCTTCTGGAGCTGAGCAAAGATCAAGGAAAATAAGAAAACAGCTGTACTTAATAACAAATGAATGAGGGGAACATTTCATTTTATTGCATTATAATGAGTTAATGAGTTACTTCATTGTCTTTCAGTTGTAAAATTATCACTTTCTGTAGACTATGCCTGGTGGCCCATTCACTGCTGACAGGCCTGTTGTCGTGGCCGAGTGGTTAAGGCGATGGACTAGAAATCCATTAGGATCTTCCTGCGCAGGTTCGAATCCTGCCGACAACGAAATTGAATTTTCTTGACCCCTCCGGAGGTTGAAGTTTAGTCGTGTTTCTTATACCAATCATATCCTCTCAGATCTCCACAAGTACATAGGGATTAGTTGTCCATTTGGGACAGGATCCCACCTCACACCTTTACACACCTGGTTATCCATCCTTCTAGCTCTATAGGCCACAGTAGCATAGGTTACAGGTTTGTAGTCAAGCCACAGATTTCAGGTGAGATCCCATGATACACTCAACAATACAACAACACGATTCTCATGAATAACCATTAAGCCATTTGCTAAGATTTCCCCCATTTTCACATGTGGAAACCTGTTGTCACTCTTACCCTGACGGATAGCTCCAGACACTTTTTTGGTCCTATCTGAGGCATTTTTAAATTCATGTCAAATGGCCATATTCTGAAGACACTCTTAAAGTCTGCAGGGTAATCGAACTGGCCACATCTAAAGTCAAGCCACAGGTCACAGTTGAACTGCCTTGTTAAACCCTCAAAATAAATAATAACACGATTGCGTTGAAAATACCCATTAAGCCATTTGTTAAGATTTCAGCCATGTGGACCTGTTGTCACTCTTACCCTGATGATTGTTGATATTTACAGACACTTTTTCGGTCTTAAGCCATTTATATCAGTTAAGATTTCATTCAATGACGATGTGTTGAAAATACCCATTAAGCCATTTGTTAAGATTTCAGCCATGTGGACCTGTTGTCACTCTTACCTGATGATTGCTGATATTTACAGACACTTTTTCGGTCTTATCTGAGGAATTTTATCATTTATATCAGAATGGCCATATTCTGAGGCCAGTTTAGCGTTCATTCAATGACGATTTACTACTCTTTTCCATTGAAGGCCATATTGAGGTTAAATCAATGACTGGAGTTTTTCATTGATAAAAACAAATGACTATTGAAAGTGCAAGTCGGTATCGTGCATAAATTTACTGGTCTCTGTGGTGATTTTAGAAGGCTGTGCCTATTTCTACTTTTACCCCATACTCTTTAACCCGATACCCAGGTAATGTGCTGTAGTCAGGATGGCCGAGCGGTCTAAGGCGCTGCGTTCAGGTCGCAGTCTCCCATGGAGGCGTGGGTTCAAATCCCACTTCTGACAGTTGTTTAGTGCCTCTCAGGAGTCATGCTGCTTAGCAGTAATAATAAGATGATGAAATAACAATTTATAATAAACACTCTCAAATGTAAACCTTCTGGAGCTGAGCAAAGATCAAGGAAAATAAGAAAACAGCTGTACTTAATAACAAATGAATGAGGGGAACATTTCACTTTATTGCATTATAATGAGTTACTGAGTTACTTCATTGTCTTTCAGTTGTAAAATTATCACTTTCTGTAGACTATGCCTGGTGGCCCATTCACTGCTGACAGGCCTGTTGTCGTGGCCGAGTGGTTAAGGCGATGGACTAGAAATCCATTAGGATCTTCCTGCGCAGGTTCGAATCCTGCCGACAACGAAATTGAATTTTCTTGACCCCTCCGGAGGTTGAAGTTTAGTCGTGTTTCTTATACCAATCATATCCTCTCAGATCTCCACAAGTACATAGGGATTAGTTGTCCATTTGGGACAGGATCCCACCTCACACCTTTACACACCTGGTTATCCATCCTTCTAGCTCTATAGGCCACAGTAGCATAGGTTACAGGTTTGTAGTCAAGCCACAGATTTCAGGTGAGATCCCATGATACACTCAACAATACAACAACACGATTCTCATGAATAACCATTAAGCCATTTGCTAAGATTTCCCCCATTTTCACATGTGGAAACCTGTTGTGACTCTTACCCTGACGGATAGCTCCAGACACTTTTTTGGTCCTATCTGAGGCATTTTTAAATTCATGTCAAAATGGCCATATTCTGAAGACACTCTTAAAGTCTGCAGGGTAATCGAACTGGCCACATCTAAAGTCATTGGTGAGAAACCTTGTTAAACCCTCAAAATAAATAATAACACGATTGCGTTGAAAATACCCATTAAGCCATTTGTTAAGATTTCCCCCATGTGGACCTGTTGTCACTCTTACCCTGATGATTGCTGATATTTCCATACACTTTTTCGGTCTTATCTGAGGAATTTTATCATTTATATCAGAATGGCCATATTCTGAGGCCAGTTTAGCGTTCATTCAATGACGATTTACTACTCTTTTCCATTGAAGGCCATATTGAGGTTAAATCAATGACTGGAGTTTTTCATTGATAAAAACAAATTACTATTGAAAGTGCAAGTCGGTATCGTGGTATCGTGCATAAATGTACTGGTCTCTGTGGTGATTTTAGAAGGCTGTGCCTATTTCTACTTTTACCCCATACTCTTTAACCCGATACCCAGGTAATGTGCTGTAGTCAGGATGGCCGAGCGGTCTAAGGCGCTGCGTTCAGGTCGCAGTCTCCCATGGAGGCGTGGGTTCAAATCCCACTTCTGACAATTGTTTAGTTCCTCTCAGGAGTCATGCTGCTTAGCAGTAATAATAAGATGATGAAATAACAATTTATAATAAACACTCTCAAATGTAAACCTTCTGGAGCTGAGCAAAGATCAAGGAAAATAAGAAAACAGCTGTACTTAATAACAAATGAATGAGGGGAACATTTCATTTTATTGCATTATAATGAGTTAATGAGTTACTGCATTGTCTTTCAGTTGTAAAATTATCACTTTCTGTAGGCTATGCCTGGTGGCCCATTCACTGCTGACATGCCTGTTGTCGTGGCCGAGTGGTTAAGGCGATGGACTAGAAATCCATTAGGATCTTCCTGCGCAGGTTCGAATCCTGCCGACAACGAAATTGAATTTTCTTGACCCCTCCGGAGGTTGAAGTTTAGTCGTGTTTCTAATACCAATCATATCCTCTCAGATCTCCACAAGTACATAGGGATTAGTTGTCCATTTGGGATAGGATCCCACCTCACACCTTTACACACCTGGTTATCCATCCTTATAGCTCTATAGGCCACAGTAGCATAGGTTACAGGTTTGTAGTCAAGCCACAGATTTCAGGTGAGATCCCATGATACACTCAACAATACAACAACACGATTCTCATGAATAACCATTCTGCCATTTGCTAAGATTTCCCCCATTTTGACATGTGGAAACCTGTTGTCACTCTTACCCTGACGGATAGCTCCAGACACTTTTTTTGGTCCTATCTGAGGCATTTTTAAATTCATGTCAAAATGGCCATATTCTGAAGACACTCTTAAAGTCTGCAGGGTAATCGAACTGGCCACATCTAAAGTCATTGGTGAGAAACCTTGTTAAACCCTAAAAATAAATAATAACACGATTGCGTTGAAAATACCCATTAAGCCATTTGTTAAGATTTCCCCCATGTGGACCTGTTGTCACTCTTACCCTGATGATTGCTGATATTTCCATACACTTTTTCGGTCTTATCTGAGGAATTTTATCATTTACATCAGAATGGCCATATTCTGAGGCCAGTTTAGCGTTCATTCAATGACGATTTACTACTCTTTTCCATTGAAGGCCATATTGAGGTTAAATCAATGACTGGAGTTTTTCATTGATAAAAACAAATTACTATTGAAAGTGCAAGTCGGTATCGTGGTATCGTGCATAAATGTACTGGTCTCTGTGGTGATTTTAGAAGGCTGTGCCTATTTCTACTTTTACCCCATACTCTTTAACCCGATACCCAGGTAATGTGCTGTAGTCAGGATGGCCGAGCGGTCTAAGGCGCTGCGTTCAGGTCGCAGTCTCCCATGGAGGCGTGGGTTCAAATCCCACTTCTGACAATTGTTTAGTTCCTCTCAGGAGTCATGCTGCTTAGCAGTAATAATAAGATGATGAAATAACAATTTATAATAAACACTCTCAAATGCAAACCTTCTGGAGCTGAGCAAAGATCAAGGAAAATAAGAAAACAGCTGTACTTAATAACAAATGAATGAGGGGAACATTTCATTTTATTGCATTATAATGAGTTAATGAGTTACTGCATTGTCTTTCAGTTGTAAAATTATCACTTTCTGTAGGCTATGCCTGGTGGCCCATTCACTGCTGACAAGCCTGTTGTCGTGGCCGAGTGGTTAAGGCGATGGACTAGAAATCCATTAGGATCTTCCTGCGCAGGTTCGAATCCTGCCGACAACGAAATTGAATTTTCTTGACCCCTCCGGAGGTTGAAGTTTAGTCGTGTTTCTTATACCAATCATATCCTCTCAGATCTCCACAAGTACATAGGGATTAGTTGTCCATTTGGGATAGGATCCCACCTCACACCTTTACACACCTGGTTATCCATCCTTATAGCTCTATAGGCCACAGTAGCATAGGTTACAGGTTTGTAGTCAAGCCACAGATTTCAGGTGAGATCCCATGATACACTCAACAATACAACAACACGATTCTCATGAATAACCATTCTGCCATTTGCTAAGATTTCCCCCATTTTGACATGTGGAAACCTGTTGTCACTCTTACCCTGACGGATAGCTCCAGACACTTTTTTTGGTCCTATCTGAGGCATTTTTAAATTCATGTCAAAATGGCCATATTCTGAAGACACTCTTAAAGTCTGCAGGGTAATCGAACTGGCCACATCTAAAGTCAAGTCATTTGGTGAGAAACCTTGTTAAACCCTAAAAATAAATAATAACACGATTGCGTTGAAAATACCCATTAAGCCATTTGTTAAGATTTCCCCCATGTGGACCTGTTGTCACTCTTACCCTGATGATTGCTGATATTTCCATACACTTTTTCGGTCTTATCTGAGGAATTTTATCATTTACATCAGAATGGCCATATTCTGAGGCCAGTTTAGCGTTCATTCAATGACGATTTACTACTCTTTTCCATTGAAGGCCATATTGAGGTTAAATCAATGACTGGAGTTTTTCATTGATAAAAACAAATTACTATTGAAAGTGCAAGTCGGTATCGTGCATAAATTTACTGGTCTCTGTGGTGATTTTAGAAGGCTGTGCCTATTTCTACTTTTACCCCATACTCTTTAACCCGATACCCAGGTAATGTGCTGTAGTCAGGATGGCCGAGCGGTCTAAGGCGCTGCGTTCAGGTCGCAGTCTCCCATGGAGGCGTGGGTTCAAATCCCACTTCTGACAATTGTTTAGTTCCTCTCAGGAGTCATGCTGCTTAGCAGTAATAATAAGATGATGAAATAACAATTTATAATAAACACTCTCAAATGCAAACCTTCTGGAGCTGAGCAAAGATCAAGGAAAATAAGAAAACAGCTGTACTTAATAACAAATGAATGAGGGGAACATTTCATTTTATTGCATTATAATGAGTTAATGAGTTACTGCATTGTCTTTCAGTTGTAAAATTATCACCTTCTGTAGGCTATGCCTGGTGGCACATTCACTGCTGACAAGCCTGTTGTCGTGGCCGAGTGGTTAAGGCGATTGACTAGAAATCCATTAGGATCTTCCTGCGCAGGTTCGAATCCTGCAGACAACGAATATAAATTTTCTTGACCCCTCCGGAGGTTGAAGTTTAGTCGTGTTTCTTATACCAATCATATTCTCTCAGATCTCCACAAGTACATAGGGATTAGTTGTCCATTTGGGATAGGATCCCACCTCACACCTTTACACACCTGGTTATCCATCCTTATAGCTCTATAGGCCACAGTAGCATAGGTTACAGGTTTGTAGTCAAGCCACAGATTTCAGGTGAGATCCCATGATACACTCAACAATACAACAACACGATTCTCATGAATAACCATTCTGCCATTTGCTAAGATTTCCCCCATTTTGACATGTGGAAACCTGTTGTCACTCTTACCCTGACGGATAGCTCCAGACACTTTTTTTTGGTCCTATCTGAGGCATTTTTAAATTCATGTCAAAATGGCCATATTCTGAAGACACTCTTAAAGTCTGCAGGGTAATCGAACTGGCCACATCTAAAGTCATTGGTGAGAAACCTTGTTAAACCCTAAAAATAAATAATAACACGATTGCGTTGAAAATACCCATTAAGCCATTTGTTAAGATTTCCCCCATGTGGACCTGTTGTCACTCTTACCCTGATGATTGCTGATATTTCCATACACTTTTTCGGTCTTATCTGAGGAATTTTATCATTTACATCAGAATGGCCATATTCTGAGGCCAGTTTAGCGTTCATTCAATGACGATTTACTACTCTTTTCCATTGAAGGCCATATTGAGGTTAAATCAATGACTGGAGTTTTTCATTGATAAAAACAAATTACTATTGAAAGTGCAAGTCGGTATCGTGGTATCGTGCATAAATGTACTGGTCTCTGTGGTGATTTTAGAAGGCTGTGCCTATTTCTACTTTTACCCCATACTCTTTAACCCGATACCCAGGTAATGTGCTGTAGTCAGGATGGCCGAGCGGTCTAAGGCGCTGCGTTCAGGTCGCAGTCTCCCATGGAGGCGTGGGTTCAAATCCCACTTCTGACAATTGTTTAGTTCCTCTCAGGAGTCATGCTGCTTAGCAGTAATAATAAGATGATGAAATAACAATTTATAATAAACACTCTCAAATGCAAACCTTCTGGAGCTGAGCAAAGATCAAGGAAAATAAGAAAACAGCTGTACTTAATAACAAATGAATGAGGGGAACATTTCATTTTATTGCATTATAATGAGTTAATGAGTTACTGCATTGTCTTTCAGTTGTAAAATTATCACTTTCTGTAGGCTATGCCTGGTGGCCCATTCACTGCTGACAAGCCTGTTGTCGTGGCCGAGTGGTTAAGGCGATGGACTAGAAATCCATTAGGATCTTCCTGCGCAGGTTCGAATCCTGCCGACAACGAAATTGAATTTTCTTGACCCCTCCGGAGGTTGAAGTTTAGTCGTGTTTCTAATACCAATCATATCCTCTCAGATCTCCACAAGTACATAGGGATTAGTTGTCCATTTGGGATAGGATCCCACCTCACACCTTTACACACCTGGTTATCCATCCTTATAGCTCTATAGGCCACAGTAGCATAGGTTACAGGTTTGTAGTCAAGCCACAGATTTCAGGTGAGATCCCATGATACACTCAACAATACAACAACACGATTCTCATGAATAACCATTCTGCCATTTGCTAAGATTTCCCCCATTTTGACATGTGGAAACCTGTTGTCACTCTTACCCTGACGGATAGCTCCAGACACTTTTTTTGGTCCTATCTGAGGCATTTTTAAATTCATGTCAAAATGGCCATATTCTGAAGACACTCTTAAAGTCTGCAGGGTAATCGAACTGGCCACATCTAAAGTCATTGGTGAGAAACCTTGTTAAACCCTAAAAATAAATAATAACACGATTGCGTTGAAAATACCCATTAAGCCATTTGTTAAGATTTCCCCCATGTGGACCTGTTGTCACTCTTACCCTGATGATTGCTGATATTTCCATGCACTTTTTCGGTCTTATCTGAGGAATTTTATCATTTACATCAGAATGGCCATATTCTGAGGCCAGTTTAGCGTTCATTCAATGACGATTTACTACTCTTTTCCATTGAAGGCCATATTGAGGTTAAATCAATGACTGGAGTTTTTCATTGATAAAAACAAATTACTATTGAAAGTGCAAGTCGGTATCGTGGTATCGTGCATAAATGTACTGGTCTCTGTGGTGATTTTAGAAGGCTGTGCCTATTTCTACTTTTACCCCATACTCTTTAACCCGATACCCAGGTAATGCGCTGTAGTCAGGATGGCCGAGCGGTCTAAGGCGCTGCGTTCAGGTCGCAGTCTCCCATGGAGGCGTGGGTTCAAATCCCACTTCTGACAATTGTTTAGTTCCTTTCAGGAGTCATGCTGCTTAGCAGTAATAATAAGATGATGAAATAACAATTTATAATAAACACTCTCAAATGCAAACCTTCTGGAGCTGGGCAAAGATCAAGGAAAATAAGAAAACAGCTGTACTTAATAACAAATGAATGAGGGGAACATTTCATTTTATTGCATTATAATGAGTTAATGAGTTACTGCATTGTCTTTCAGTTGTAAAATTATCACTTTCTGTAGGCTATGCCTGGTGGCCCATTCACTGCTGACAAGCCTGTTGTCGTGGCCGAGTGGTTAAGGCGATGGACTAGAAATCCATTAGGATCTTCCTGCGCAGGTTCGAATCCTGCCGACAACGAAATTGAATTTTCTTGACCCCTCCGGAGGTTGAAGTTTAGTCGTGTTTCTTATACCAATCATATCCTCTCAGATCTCCACAAGTACATAGGGATTAGTTGTCCATTTGGGATAGGATCCCACCTCACACCTTTACACACCTGGTTATCCATCCTTATAGCTCTATAGGCCACAGTAGCATAGGTTACAGGTTTGTAGTCAAGCCACAGATTTCAGGTGAGATCCCATGATACACTCAACAATACAACAACACGATTCTCATGAATAACCATTCTGCCATTTGCTAAGATTTCCCCCATTTTGACATGTGGAAACCTGTTGTCACTCTTACCCTGACGGATAGCTCCAGACACTTTTTTTGGTCCTATCTGAGGCATTTTTAAATTCATGTCAAAATGGCCATATTCTGAAGACACTCTTAAAGTCTGCAGGGTAATCGAACTGGCCACATCTAAAGTCATTGGTGAGAAACCTTGTTAAACCCTAAAAATAAATAATAACACGATTGCGTTGAAAATACCCATTAAGCCATTTGTTAAGATTTCCCCATGTGGACCTGTTGTCACTCTTACCCTGATGATTGCTGATATTTCAGACACTTTTTCGGTCTTATCTGAGGAAATTTTATCATTTATATCATGGCCATATTCTGAGGCCAGTTTAGCGTTCATTCAATGAATTTACACGGCGTTGAAAATACCCATTAAGCCATTTGTTAAGATTTCAGCCATGTGGACCTGTTGTCACTCTTACCCTGATGATTGCTGATATTTCCAGACACTTTTTCGGTCTTATCTGAGGAATTTTATCATTTATATCAGAATGGCCATATTCTGAGGCCAGTTTAGCGTTCATTCAATGACGATTTACTACTCTTTTCCATTGAAGGCCATATTGAGGTTAAATCAATGACTGGAGTTTTTCATTGATAAAAACAAATTACTATTGAAAGTGCAAGTCGGTATCGTGCATAAATTTACTGGTCTCTGTGGTGATTTTAGAAGGCTGTGCCTATTTCTACTTTTACCCCATACTCTTTAACCCGATACCCAGGTAATGTGCTGTAGTCAGGATGGCCGAGCGGTCTAAGGCGCTGCGTTCAGGTCGGTCTCCCATGGAGGCGTGGGTTCAAATCCCACTTCTGACAATTGTTTAGTTCCTCTCAGGAGTCATGCTGCTTAGCAGTAATAATAAGATGATGAAATAACAATTTATAATAAACACTCTCAAATGCAAACCTTCTGGAGCTGAGCAAAGATCAAGGAAAATAAGAAAACAGCTGTACTTAATAACAAATGAATGAGGGGAACATTTCATTTTATTGCATTATAATGAGTTAATGAGTTACTGCATTGTCTTTCAGTTGTAAAATTATCACTTTCTGTAGGCTATGCCTGGTGGCCCATTCACTGCTGACAAGCCTGTTGTCGTGGCCGAGTGGTTAAGGCGATGGACTAGAAATCCATTAGGATCTTCCTGCGCAGGTTCGAATCCTGCCGACAACGAAATTGAATTTTCTTGACCCCTCCGGAGGTTGAAGTTTAGTCGTGTTTCTTATACCAATCATATCCTCTCAGATCTCCACAAGTACATAGGGATTAGTTGTCCATTTGGGATAGGATCCCACCTCACACCTTTACACACCTGGTTATCCATCCTTATAGCTCTATAGGCCACAGTAGCATAGGTTACAGGTTTGTAGTCAAGCCACAGATTTCAGGTGAGATCCCATGATACACTCAACAATACAACAACACGATTCTCATGAATAACCATTCTGCCATTTGCTAAGATTTCCCCCATTTTGACATGTGGAAACCTGTTGTCACTCTTACCCTGACGGATAGCTCCAGACACTTTTTTTGGTCCTATCTGAGGCATTTTTAAATTCATGTCAAAATGGCCATATTCTGAAGACACTCTTAAAGTCTGCAGGGTAATCGAACTGGCCACATCTAAAGTCATTGGTGAGAAACCTTGTTAAACCCTAAAAATAAATAATAACACGATTGCGTTGAAAATACCCATTAAGCCATTTGTTAAGATTTCCCCATGTGGACCTGTTGTCACTCTTACCCTGATGATTGCTGATATTTCCAGACACTTTTTCGGTCTTATCTGAAAATTTTATCATTTATATCAGAATGGCCACACCAGTTTTTCATTCAATGACGTCTTAAAATACCCATTAAGCCATTTGTTAAGATTTCAGCCATGTGGACCTGTTGTCACTCTTACCCTGATGATTGCTGATATTTCCATACACTTTTTCGGTCTTATCTGAGGAATTTTATCATTTACATCAGAATGGCCATATTCTGAGGCCAGTTTAGCGTTCATTCAATGACGATTTACTACTCTTTTCCATTGAAGGCCATATTGAGGTTAAATCAATGACTGGAGTTTTTCATTGATAAAAACAAATTACTATTGAAAGTGCAAGTCGGTATCGTGCATAAATTTACTGGTCTCTGTGGTGATTTTAGAAGGCTGTGCCTATTTCTACTTTTACCCCATACTCTTTAACCCGATACCCAGGTAATGTGCTGTAGTCAGGATGGCCGAGCGGTCTAAGGCGCTGCGTTCAGGTCGCAGTCTCCCATGGAGGCGTGGGTTCAAATCCCACTTCTGACAATTGTTTAGTTCCTCTCAGGAGTCATGCTGCTTAGCAGTAATAATAAGATGATGAAATAACAATTTATAATAAACACTCTCAAATGCAAACCTTCTGGAGCTGAGCAAAGATCAAGGAAAATAAGAAAACAGCTGTACTTAATAACAAATGAATGAGGGGAACATTTCATTTTATTGCATTATAATGAGTTAATGAGTTACTGCATTGTCTTTCAGTTGTAAAATTATCACTTTCTGTAGGCTATGCCTGGTGGCCCATTCACTGCTGACAAGCCTGTTGTCGTGGCCGAGTGGTTAAGGCGATGGACTAGAAATCCATTAGGATCTTCCTGCGCAGGTTCGAATCCTGCCGACAACGAAATTGAATTTTCTTGACCCCTCCGGAGGTTGAAGTTTAGTCGTGTTTCTTATACCAATCATATCCTCTCAGATCTCCACAAGTACATAGGGATTAGTTGTCCATTTGGGATAGGATCCCACCTCACACCTTTACACACCTGGTTATCCATCCTTATAGCTCTATAGGCCACAGTAGCATAGGTTACAGGTTTGTAGTCAAGCCACAGATTTCAGGTGAGATCCCATGATACACTCAACAATACAACAACACGATTCTCATGAATAACCATTCTGCCATTTGCTAAGATTTCCCCCATTTTGACATGTGGAAACCTGTTGTCACTCTTACCCTGACGGATAGCTCCAGACACTTTTTTTGGTCCTATCTGAGGCATTTTTAAATTCATGTCAAAATGGCCATATTCTGAAGACACTCTTAAAGTCTGCAGGGTAATCGAACTGGCCACATCTAAAGTCATTGGTGAGAAACCTTGTTAAACCCTAAAAATAAATAATAACACGATTGCGTTGAAAATACCCATTAAGCCATTTGTTAAGATTTCCCCCATGTGGACCTGTTGTCACTCTTACCCTGATGATTGCTGATATTTCCATACACTTTTTCGGTCTTATCTGAGGAATTTTATCATTTACATCAGAATGGCCATATTCTGAGGCCGGTTTAGCGTTCATTCAATGACGATTTACTACTCTTTTCCATTGAAGGCCATATTGAGGTTAAATCAATGACTGGAGTTTTTCATTGATAAAAACAAATTACTATTGAAAGTGCAAGTCGGTATCGTGGTATCGTGCATAAATGTACTGGTCTCTGTGGTGATTTTAGAAGGCTGTGCCTATTTCTACTTTTACCCCATACTCTTTAACCCGATACCCAGGTAATGTGCTGTAGTCAGGATGGCCGAGCGGTCTAAGGCGCTGCGTTCAGGTCGCAGTCTCCCATGGAGGCGTGGGTTCAAATCCCACTTCTGACAATTGTTTAGTTCCTCTCAGGAGTCATGCTGCTTAGCAGTAATAATAAGATGATGAAATAACCATTTATAATAAACACTCTCAAATGCAAACCTTCTGGAGCTGAGCAAAGATCAAGGAAAATAAGAAAACAGCTGTACTTAATAACAAATGAATGAGGGGAACATTTCATTTTATTGCATTATAATGAGTTAATGAGTTACTGCATTGTCTTTCAGTTGTAAAATTATCACTTTCTGTAGGCTATGCCTGGTGGCCCATTCACTGCTGACAAGCCTGTTGTCGTGGCCGAGTGGTTAAGGCGATGGACTAGAAATCCATTAGGATCTTCCTGCGCAGGTTCGAATCCTGCCGACAACGAAATTGAATTTTCTTGACCCCTCCGGAGGTTGAAGTTTAGTCGTGTTTCTTATACCAATCATATCCTCTCAGATCTCCACAAGTACATAGGGATTAGTTGTCCATTTGGGATAGGATCCCACCTCACACCTTTACACACCTGGTTATCCATCCTTATAGCTCTATAGGCCACAGTAGCATAGGTTACAGGTTTGTAGTCAAGCCACAGATTTCAGGTGAGATCCCATGATACACTCAACAATACAACAACACGATTCTCATGAATAACCATTCTGCCATTTGCTAAGATTTCCCCCATTTTGACATGTGGAAACCTGTTGTCACTCTTACCCTGACGGATAGCTCCAGACACTTTTTTTGGTCCTATCTGAGGCATTTTTAAATTCATGTCAAAATGGCCATATTCTGAAGACACTCTTAAAGTCTGCGGGGTAATCGAACTGGCCACATCTAAAGTCATTGGTGAGAAACCTTGTTAAACCCTAAAAATAAATAATAACACGATTGCGTTGAAAATACCCATTAAGCCATTTGTTAAGATTTCCCCCATGTGGACCTGTTGTCACTCTTACCCTGATGATTGCTGATATTTCCATACACTTTTTCGGTCTTATCTGAGGAATTTTATCATTTACATCAGAATGGCCATATTCTGAGGCCAGTTTAGCGTTCATTCAATGACGATTTACTACTCTTTTCCATTGAAGGCCATATTGAGGTTAAATCAATGACTGGAGTTTTTCATTGATAAAAACAAATTACTATTGAAAGTGCAAGTCGGTATCGTGGTATCGTGCATAAATGTACTGGTCTCTGTGGTGATTTTAGAAGGCTGTGCCTATTTCTACTTTTACCCCATACTCTTTAACCCGATACCCAGGTAATGTGCTGTAGTCAGGATGGCCGAGCGGTCTAAGGCGCTGCGTTCAGGTCGCAGTCTCCCATGGAGGCGTGGGTTCAAATCCCACTTCTGACAATTGTTTAGTTCCTTTCAGGAGTCATGCTGCTTAGCAGTAATAATAAGATGATGAAATAACAATTTATAATAAACACTCTCAAATGCAAACCTTCTGGAGCTGAGCAAAGATCAAGGAAAATAAGAAAACAGCTGTACTTAATAACAAATGAATGAGGGGAACATTTCATTTTATTGCATTATAATGAGTTAATGAGTTACTGCATTGTCTTTCAGTTGTAAAATTATCACTTTCTGTAGGCTATGCCTGGTGGCCCATTCACTGCTGACAAGCCTGTTGTCGTGGCCGAGTGGTTAAGGCGATGGACTAGAAATCCATTAGGATCTTCCTGCGCAGGTTCGAATCCTGCCGACAACGAAATTGAATTTTCTTGACCCCTCCGGAGGTTGAAGTTTAGTCGTGTTTCTTATACCAATCATATCCTCTCAGATCTCCACAAGTACATAGGGATTAGTTGTCCATTTGGGATAGGATCCCACCTCACACCTTTACACACCTGGTTATCCATCCTTATAGCTCTATAGGCCACAGTAGCATAGGTTACAGGTTTGTAGTCAAGCCACAGATTTCAGGTGAGATCCCATGATACACTCAACAATACAACAACACGATTCTCATGAATAACCATTCTGCCATTTGCTAAGATTTCCCCCATTTTGACATGTGGAAACCTGTTGTCACTCTTACCCTGACGGATAGCTCCAGACACTTTTTTTGGTCCTATCTGAGGCATTTTTAAATTCATGTCAAAATGGCCATATTCTGAAGACACTCTTAAAGTCTGCAGGGTAATCGAACTGGCCACATCTAAAGTCATTGGTGAGAAACCTTGTTAAACCCTAAAAATAAATAATAACACGATTGCGATTGAAAAATACCCATTAAGCCATTTGTTAAGATTTCCCCCATGTGGACCTGTTGTCACTCTTACCCTGATGATTGCTGATATTTCCATACACTTTTTCGGTCTTATCTGAGGAATTTTATCATTTACATCAGAATGGCCATATTCTGAGGCCAGTTTAGCGTTCATTCAATGACGATTTACTACTGGAGTTTTTCTTTTCCATTTTCCATTAGGCCATATTGAGGTTAAATCAATGACTGGAGTTTTTCATTGATAAAAACAAATTACTATTGAAAGTGCAAGTCGGTATCGTGCATAAATTTACTGGTCTCTGTGGTGATTTTAGAAGGCTGTGCCTATTTCTACTTTTACCCCATACTCTTTAACCCGATACCCAGGTAATGTGCTGTAGTCAGGATGGCCGAGCGGTCTAAGGCGCTGCGTTCAGGTCGCAGTCTCCCATGGAGGCGTGGGTTCAAATCCCACTTCTGACAATTGTTTAGTTCCTCTCAGGAGTCATGCTGCTTAGCAGTAATAATAAGATGATGAAATAACAATTTATAATAAACACTCTCAAATGCAAACCTTCTGGAGCTGAGCAAAGATCAAGGAAAATAAGAAAACAGCTGTACTTAATAACAAATGAATGAGGGGAACATTTCATTTTATTGCATTATAATGAGTTAATGAGTTACTGCATTGTCTTTCAGTTGTAAAATTATCACTTTCTGTAGGCTATGCCTGGTGGCCCATTCACTGCTGACAAGCCTGTTGTCGTGGCCGAGTGGTTAAGGCGATGGACTAGAAATCCATTAGGATCTTCCTGCGCAGGTTCGAATCCTGCCGACAACGAAATTGAATTTTCTTGACCCCTCCGGAGGTTGAAGTTTAGTCGTGTTTCTTATACCAATCATATCCTCTCAGATCTCCACAAGTACATAGGGATTAGTTGTCCATTTGGGATAGGATCCCACCTCACACCTTTACACACCTGGTTATCCATCCTTATAGCTCTATAGGCCACAGTAGCATAGGTTACAGGTTTGTAGTCAAGCCACAGATTTCAGGTGAGATCCCATGATACACTCAACAATACAACAACACGATTCTCATGAATAACCATTCTGCCATTTGCTAAGATTTCCCCCATTTTGACATGTGGAAACCTGTTGTCACTCTTACCCTGACGGATAGCTCCAGACACTTTTTTTGGTCCTATCTGAGGCATTTTTAAATTCATGTCAAAATGGCCATATTCTGAAGACACTCTTAAAGTCTGCAGGGTAATCGAACTGGCCACATCTAAAGTCATTGAGCTGAGTTAAACCTTGTTAAAATACCCATTAAGCCATTTGTTAAAAATAAATGATGATTGCTGATATTTACACACTTTTTCGGTCTTATCTGAGTTTTATCATTTATACAGAATGGCCATATTCTGAGGCCATTTAGCGTTCATTCAATGACGATTTACTCTTTTCCCCATTAAGCCATTTGTTAAGATTTCAGCCATGTGGACCTGTTGTCACTCTTACCCTGATGATTGCTGATATTTCCAGACACTTTTTCGGTCTTATCTGAGGAATTTTATCATTTACATCAGAATGGCCATATTCTGAGGCCAGTTTAGCGTTCATTCAATGACGATTTACTACTCTTTTCCATTGAAGGCCATATTGAGGTTAAATCAATGACTGGAGTTTTTCATTGATAAAAACAAATTACTATTGAAAGTGCAAGTCGGTATCGTGCATAAATTTACTGGTCTCTGTGGTGATTTTAGAAGGCTGTGCCTATTTCTACTTTTACCCCATACTCTTTAACCCGATACCCAGGTAATGTGCTGTAGTCAGGATGGCCGAGCGGTCTAAGGCGCTGCGTTCAGGTCGCAGTCTCCCATGGAGGCGTGGGTTCAAATCCCACTTCTGACAATTGTTTAGTTCCTCTCAGGAGTCATGCTGCTTAGCAGTAATAATAAGATGATGAAATAACAATTTATAATAAACACTCTCAAATGCAAACCTTCTGGAGCTGAGCAAAGATCAAGGAAAATAAGAAAACAGCTGTACTTAATAACAAATGAATGAGGGGAACATTTCATTTTATTGCATTATAATGAGTTAATGAGTTACTGCATTGTCTTTCAGTTGTAAAATTATCACTTTCTGTAGGCTATGCCTGGTGGCCCATTCACTGCTGACAAGCCTGTTGTCGTGGCCGAGTGGTTAAGGCGATGGACTAGAAATCCATTAGGATCTTCCTGCGCAGGTTCGAATCCTGCCGACAACGAAATTGAATTTTCTTGACCCCTCCGGAGGTTGAAGTTTAGTCGTGTTTCTTATACCAATCATATTCTCTCAGATCTCCACAAGTACATAGGGATTAGTTGTCCATTTGGGATAGGATCCCACCTCACACCTTTACACACCTGGTTATCCATCCTTATAGCTCTATAGGCCACAGTAGCATAGGTTACAGGTTTGTAGTCAAGCCACAGATTTCAGGTGAGATCCCATGATACACTCAACAATACAACAACACGATTCTCATGAATAACCATTCTGCCATTTGCTAAGATTTCCCCCATTTTGACATGTGGAAACCTGTTGTCACTCTTACCCTGACGGATAGCTCCAGACACTTTTTTTTGGTCCTATCTGAGGCATTTTTAAATTCATGTCAAAATGGCCATATTCTGAAGACACTCTTAAAGTCTGCAGGGTAATCGAACTGGCCACATCTAAAGTCATTGGTGAGAAACCTTGTTAAACCCTAAAAATAAATAATAACACGATTGCGTTGAAAATACCCATTAAGCCATTTGTTAAGATTTCCCCCATGTGGACCTGTTGTCACTCTTACCCTGATGATTGCTGATATTTCCATACACTTTTTCGGTCTTATCTGAGGAATTTTATCATTTACATCAGAATGGCCATATTCTGAGGCCAGTTTAGCGTTCATTCAATGACGATTTACTACTCTTTTCCATTGAAGGCCATATTGAGGTTAAATCAATGACTGGAGTTTTTCATTGATAAAAACAAATTACTATTGAAAGTGCAAGTCGGTATCGTGGTATCGTGCATAAATGTACTGGTCTCTGTGGTGATTTTAGAAGGCTGTGCCTATTTCTACTTTTACCCCATACTCTTTAACCCGATACCCAGGTAATGTGCTGTAGTCAGGATGGCCGAGCGGTCTAAGGCGCTGCGTTCAGGTCGCAGTCTCCCATGGAGGCGTGGGTTCAAATCCCACTTCTGACAATTGTTTAGTTCCTCTCAGGAGTCATGCTGCTTAGCAGTAATAATAAGATGATGAAATAACCATTTATAATAAACACTCTCAAATGCAAACCTTCTGGAGCTGAGCAAAGATCAAGGAAAATAAGAAAACAGCTGTACTTAATAACAAATGAATGAGGGGAACATTTCATTTTATTGCATTATAATGAGTTAATGAGTTACTGCATTGTCTTTCAGTTGTAAAATTATCACTTTCTGTAGGCTATGCCTGGTGGCCCATTCACTGCTGACAAGCCTGTTGTCGTGGCCGAGTGGTTAAGGCGATGGACTAGAAATCCATTAGGATCTTCCTGCGCAGGTTCGAATCCTGCCGACAACGAAATTGAATTTTCTTGACCCCTCCGGAGGTTGAAGTTTAGTCGTGTTTCTTATACCAATCATATCCTCTCAGATCTCCACAAGTACATAGGGATTAGTTGTCCATTTGGGATAGGATCCCACCTCACACCTTTACACACCTGGTTATCCATCCTTATAGCTCTATAGGCCACAGTAGCATAGGTTACAGGTTTGTAGTCAAGCCACAGATTTCAGGTGAGATCCCATGATACACTCAACAATACAACAACACGATTCTCATGAATAACCATTCTGCCATTTGCTAAGATTTCCCCCATTTTGACATGTGGAAACCTGTTGTCACTCTTACCCTGACGGATAGCTCCAGACACTTTTTTTGGTCCTATCTGAGGCATTTTTAAATTCATGTCAAAATGGCCATATTCTGAAGACACTCTTAAAGTCTGCAGGGTAATCGAACTGGCCACATCTAAAGTCATTGGTCACAAACTGCTTGTTAAACCCTAAAAATAAATAATAACACATCATTGAAAATACCCATTAAGCCATTTGTTAAGATTTCAGAAAATACCATATTCTGAGGCCAAAATTCAATGACGATTTGCGTTGAAAATACCCATTAAGCCATTTGTTAAGATTTCAGCCATGTGGACCTGTTGTCACTCTTACCCTGATGATTGCTGATATTTCCATACACTTTTTCGGTCTTATCTGAGGAATTTTATCATTTACATCAGAATGGCCATATTCTGAGGCCAGTTTAGCGTTCATTCAATGACGATTTACTACTCTTTTCCATTGAAGGCCATATTGAGGTTAAATCAATGACTGGAGTTTTTCATTGATAAAAACAAATTACTATTGAAAGTGCAAGTCGGTATCGTGGTATCGTGCATAAATGTACTGGTCTCTGTGGTGATTTTAGAAGGCTGTGCCTATTTCTACTTTTACCCCATACTCTTTAACCCGATACCCAGGTAATGTGCTGTAGTCAGGATGGCCGAGCGGTCTAAGGCGCTGCGTTCAGGTCGCAGTCTCCCATGGAGGCGTGGGTTCAAATCCCACTTCTGACAATTGTTTAGTTCCTCTCAGGAGTCATGCTGCTTAGCAGTAATAATAAGATGATGAAATAACAATTTATAATAAACACTCTCAAATGCAAACCTTCTGGAGCTGAGCAAAGATCAAGGAAAATAAGAAAACAGCTGTACTTAATAACAAATGAATGAGGGGAACATTTCATTTTATTGCATTATAATGAGTTAATGAGTTACTGCATTGTCTTTCAGTTGTAAAATTATCACTTTCTGTAGACTATGCCTGGTGGCCCATTCACTGCTGACAGGCCTGTTGTCGTGGCCGAGTGGTTAAGGCGATGGACTAGAAATCCATTAGGATCTTCCTGCGCAGGTTCGAATCCTGCCGACAACGAAATTGAATTTTCTTGACCCCTCCGGAGGTTGAAGTTTAGTCGTGTTTCTTATACCAATCATATCCTCTCAGATCTCCACAAGTACATAGGGATTAGTTGTCCATTTGGGACAGGATCCCACCTCACACCTTTACACACCTGGTTATCCATCCTTATAGCTCTATAGGCCACAGTAGCATAGGTTACAGGTTTGTAGTCAAGCCACAGATTTCAGGTGAGATCCCATGATACACTCAACAATACAACAACACGATTCTCATGAATAACCATTCTGCCATTTGCTAAGATTTCCCCCATTTTGACATGTGGAAACCTGTTGTCACTCTTACCCTGACGGATAGCTCCAGACACTTTTTTTGGTCCTATCTGAGGCATTTTTAAATTCATGTCAAAATGGCCATATTCTGAAGACACTCTTAAAGTCTGCAGGGTAATCGAACTGGCCACATCTAAAGTCATTGGTCACAAACTGCCTTGTTAAACCCTCAAAATAAATAATAAAATAAATAATAAACCCTAAAATAAATAATAACACGATTGCGTTGAAAATACCCATTAAGCCATTTGTTAAGATTTCAGCCATGTGGACCTGTTGTCACTCTTACCCTGATGATTGCTGATATTTACAGACACTTTTTCGGTCTTATCTGAGGAATTTTATCATTTATATCAGAATGGCCATATTCTGAGGCCAGTTTAGCGTTCATTCAATGACGATTTACTACTCTTTTTAAGCCATTGAAGGCCATATTGAGGTTAAATCAATGACTGGAGTTTTTCATTGATAAAAACAAATTACTATTGAAAGTGCAAGTTAAATCAATGACTGGAGTTTTTCATTGATAAAAACAAATGACTATTGAAAGTGCAAGTCGTGCATATTACTGGTCTCTGTGGTGATTTTAGAAGGCTGTGCCTATTTCTACTTTTACCCCATACTCTTTAACCCGATACCCAGGTAATGTGCTGTAGTCAGGATGGCCGAGCGGTCTAAGGCGCTGCGTTCAGGTCGCAGTCTCCCATGGAGGCGTGGGTTCAAATCCCACTTCTGACAGTTGTTTAGTTCCTCTCAGGAGTCATGCTGCTTAGCAGTAATAATAAGATGATGAAATAACAATTTATAATAAACACTCTCAAATGTAAACCTTCTGGAGCTGAGCAAAGATCAAGGAAAATAAGAAAACAGCTGTACTTAATAACAAATGAATGAGGGGAACATTTCATTTTATTGCATTATAATGAGTTAATGAGTTACTTCATTGTCTTTCAGTTGTAAAATTATCACTTTCTGTAGACTATGCCTGGTGGCCCATTCACTGCTGACAGGCCTGTTGTCGTGGCCGAGTGGTTAAGGCGATGGACTAGAAATCCATTAGGATCTTCCTGCGCAGGTTCGAATCCTGCCGACAACGAAATTGAATTTTCTTGACCCCTCCGGAGGTTGAAGTTTAGTCGTGTTTCTTATACCAATCATATCCTCTCAGATCTCCACAAGTACATAGGGATTAGTTGTCCATTTGGGACAGGATCCCACCTCACACCTTTACACACCTGGTTATCCATCCTTCTAGCTCTATAGGCCACAGTAGCATAGGTTACAGGTTTGTAGTCAAGCCACAGATTTCAGGTGAGATCCCATGATACACTCAACAATACAACAACACGATTCTCATGAATAACCATTAAGCCATTTGCTAAGATTTCCCCCATTTTCACATGTGGAAACCTGTTGTCACTCTTACCCTGACGGATAGCTCCAGACACTTTTTTGGTCCTATCTGAGGCATTTTTAAATTCATGTCAAATGGCCATATTCTGAAGACACTCTTAAAGTCTGCAGGGTAATCGAACTGGCCACATCTAAAGTCAAGCCAGGTACAGTTGAGCTGCCTTGTTAAACCCTCAAAATAAATAATAACACGATTGCGTTGAAAATACCCATTAAGCCATTTGTTAAGATTTCAGCCATGTGGACCTGTTGTCACTCTTACCCTGATGATTGCTGATATTTACAGACACTTTTTCGGTCTTATCTGAGAAATTTTATCATTTATATCAGAATGGCCATATTCTGAGGCCAGTTTAGCGTTCATTCAATGACGATTTACTACTCTTTTCCATTTGAAGGCCATATTGAGGTTAAATTGCAATGACTGGAGTTTTATCATTGATAAAAAATCAATGACTGGAGTTTTTCAAATGACTATTGAAAGTGCAAGTCGGTATCGTGCATAAATTTACTGGTCTCTGTGGTGATTTTAGAAGGCTGTGCCTATTTCTACTTTTACCCCATACTCTTTAACCCGATACCCAGGTAATGTGCTGTAGTCAGGATGGCCGAGCGGTCTAAGGCGCTGCGTTCAGGTCGCAGTCTCCCATGGAGGCGTGGGTTCAAATCCCACTTCTGACAGTTGTTTAGTGCCTCTCAGGAGTCATGCTGCTTAGCAGTAATAATAAGATGATGAAATAACAATTTATAATAAACACTCTCAAATGTAAACCTTCTGGAGCTGAGCAAAGATCAAGGAAAATAAGAAAACAGCTGTACTTAATAACAAATGAATGAGGGGAACATTTCACTTTATTGCATTATAATGAGTTACTGAGTTACTTCATTGTCTTTCAGTTGTAAAATTATCACTTTCTGTAGACTATGCCTGGTGGCCCATTCACTGCTGACAGGCCTGTTGTCGTGGCCGAGTGGTTAAGGCGATGGACTAGAAATCCATTAGGATCTTCCTGCGCAGGTTCGAATCCTGCCGACAACGAAATTGAATTTTCTTGACCCCTCCGGAGGTTGAAGTTTAGTCGTGTTTCTTATACCAATCATATCCTCTCAGATCTCCACAAGTACATAGGGATTAGTTGTCCATTTGGGACAGGATCCCACCTCACACCTTTACACACCTGGTTATCCATCCTTCTAGCTCTATAGGCCACAGTAGCATAGGTTACAGGTTTGTAGTCAAGCCACAGATTTCAGGTGAGATCCCATGATACACTCAACAATACAACAACACGATTCTCATGAATAACCATTAAGCCATTTGCTAAGATTTCCCCCATTTTCACATGTGGAAACCTGTTGTCACTCTTACCCTGACGGATAGCTCCAGACACTTTTTTGGTCCTATCTGAGGCATTTTTAAATTCATGTCCAAATGGCCATATTCTGAAGACACTCTTAAAGTCTGCAGGGTAATCGAACTGGCACATCTAACATCTAAAGTCAAGCCACAGGTCACAGTTGAGCTGCCTTGTTAAACCCTCAAAATAAATAATAACACGATTGCGTTGAAAATACCCATTAAGCCATTTGTTAAGATTTCAGCCATGTGGACCTGTTGTCACTCTTACCCTGATGATTGCTGATACTTACAGACACTTTTTCGGTCTTATCTGAGAATTTTATCATTTATATCAGAATGGCCATATTCTGAGGCCAGTTTAGCGTTCATTCAATGACGATTTACTACTTGCTTTTTAAGCCATTTGTTAAGATTTCAGCCATGTGGACCTTGATGATTGCTGATACTTACAGACACTTTTTCGGTCTTATCTGAGGAATTTTATCATTTATATCAGAATGGCCAATTCTGAGGCCAGTTTACTGACGATTTACTACTCTTTTCCGTTGAAGGCCATATTGAGGTTAAATCAATTGGAGTTTTTCATTGATAAAAACAAATGACTATTGAAAGTGCAAGTCGGTATCGTGCATAAATTTACTGGTCTCTGTGGTGATTTTAGAAGGCTGTGCCTATTTCTACTTTTACCCCATACTCTTTAACCCGATACCCAGGTAATGTGCTGTAGTCAGGATGGCCGAGCGGTCTAAGGCGCTGCGTTCAGGTCGCAGTCTCCCATGGAGGCGTGGGTTCAAATCCCACTTCTGACAGTTGTTTAGTGCCTCTCAGGAGTCATGCTGCTTAGCAGTAATAATAAGATGATGAAATAACAATTTATAATAAACACTCTCAAATGTAAACCTTCTGGAGCTGAGCAAAGATCAAGGAAAATAAGAAAACAGCTGTACTTAATAACAAATGAATGAGGGGAACATTTCACTTTATTGCATTATAATGAGTTACTGAGTTACTTCATTGTCTTTCAGTTGTAAAATTATCACTTTCTGTAGACTATGCCTGGTGGCCCATTCACTGCTGACAGGCCTGTTGTCGTGGCCGAGTGGTTAAGGCGATGGACTAGAAATCCATTAGGATCTTCCTGCGCAGGTTCGAATCCTGCCGACAACGAAATTGAATTTTCTTGACCCCTCCGGAGGTTGAAGTTTAGTCGTGTTTCTTATACCAATCATATCCTCTCAGATCTCCACAAGTACATAGGGATTAGTTGTCCATTTGGGACAGGATCCCACCTCACACCTTTACACACCTGGTTATCCATCCTTCTAGCTCTATAGGCCACAGTAGCATAGGTTACAGGTTTGTAGTCAAGCCACAGATTTCAGGTGAGATCCCATGATACACTCAACAATACAACAACACGATTCTCATGAATAACCATTAAGCCATTTGCTAAGATTTCCCCCATTTTCACATGTGGAAACCTGTTGTCACTCTTACCCTGACGGATAGCTCCAGACACTTTTTTGGTCCTATCTGAGGCATTTTTAAATTCATGTCCAAATGGCCATATTCTGAAGACACTTAAAGTCTGCAGGGTAATCGAACTGGCCACATCTAAAGTCAAGCCACAGGTCACAGTTGAGCTGCCTTGTTAAACCCTCAAAATAAATAATAACACGATTGCGTTGAAAATACCCATTAAGCCATTTGTTAAGATTTCAGCCATGTGGACCTGTTGTCACTCTTACCCTGATGATTGCTGATATTTACAGACACTTTTTCGGTCTTATCTGAGAAATTTTATCATTTATATCAGAATGGCCATATTCTGAGGCCAGTTTAGCGTTCATTCAATGACGATTTACATTCAAAATACCCATTAAGCCATTTGTTAAGATTTCAGCCATGTGGACCTGTTGTCACTCTTACCCTGATGATTGCTGATTTCAGACACTTTTTCGATCTGAGAATGGCCATATTCTGAGGCCAGTTTAGCGTTCATTCAATGACGATTTACTACTCTTTTCCGTTGAAGGCCATGAGGTTAAATCAATGACTGGAGTTTTTCATTGATAAAAACAAATGACTATTGAAAGTGCAAGTCGGTATCGTGCATAAATTTACTGGTCTCTGTGGTGATTTTAGAAGGCTGTGCCTATTTCTACTTTTACCCCATACTCTTTAACCCGATACCCAGGTAATGTGCTGTAGTCAGGATGGCCGAGCGGTCTAAGGCGCTGCGTTCAGGTCGCAGTCTCCCATGGAGGCGTGGGTTCAAATCCCACTTCTGACAGTTGTTTAGTGCCTCTCAGGAGTCATGCTGCTTAGCAGTAATAATAAGATGATGAAATAACAATTTATAATAAACACTCTCAAATGTAAACCTTCTGGAGCTGAGCAAAGATCAAGGAAAATAAGAAAACAGCTGTACTTAATAACAAATGAATGAGGGGAACATTTCACTTTATTGCATTATAATGAGTTACTGAGTTACTTCATTGTCTTTCAGTTGTAAAATTATCACTTTCTGTAGACTATGCCTGTGGCCCATTCACTGCTGACAGGCCTGTTGTCGTGGCCGAGTGGTTAAGGCGATGGACTAGAAATCCATTAGGATCTTCCTGCGCAGGTTCGAATCCTGCCGACAACGAAATTGAATTTTCTTGACCCCTCCGGAGGTTGAAGTTTAGTCGTGTTTCTTATACCAATCATATCCTCTCAGATCTCCACAAGTACATAGGGATTAGTTGTCCATTTGGGACAGGATCCCACCTCACACCTTTACACACCTGGTTATCCATCCTTCTAGCTCTATAGGCCACAGTAGCATAGGTTACAGGTTTGTAGTCAAGCCACAGATTTCAGGTGAGATCCCATGATACACTCAACAATACAACAACACGATTCTCATGAATAACCATTAAGCCATTTGCTAAGATTTCCCCCATTTTCACATGTGGAAACCTGTTGTCACTCTTACCCTGACGGATAGCTCCAGACACTTTTTTGGTCCTATCTGAGGCATTTTTAAATTCATGTCCAAATGGCCATATTCTGAAGACACTCTTAAAGTCTGCAGGGTAATCGAACTGGCCACATCTAAAGTCAAGCCACAGGTCACAGTTGAGCTGCCTTGTTAAACCTCAAAATAAATAATAACACGATTGCGTTGAAAATACCCATTAAGCCATTTGTTAAGATTTCAGCCATGTGGACCTGTTGTCACTCTTACCCTGATGATTGTTGATATTTACAGACACTTTTTCGGTCTTATCTGAAAATTTTATCATTTATATCAGAATGGCCATATTCTGAGGCCAGTTTAGCGTTCATTCAATGACGATTTACACGGAAAATACCCATTAAGCCATTTGTTAAGATTTCAGCCATGTGGACCTGTTGTCACTCTTACCCTGATGATTGCTGATACTTACAGACACTTTTTCGGTCTTATCTGAGGAATTTTATCATTTATATCAGAATGGCCATATTCTGAGGCCAGTTTAGCGTTCATTCAATGACGATTTACTACTCTTTTCCGTTGAAGGCCATATTGAGGTTAAATCAATGACTGGAGTTTTTCATTGATAAAAACAAATGACTATTGAAAGTGCAAGTCGGTATCGTGCATAAATTTACTGGTCTCTGTGGTGATTTTAGAAGGCTGTGCCTATTTCTACTTTTACCCCATACTCTTTAACCCGATACCCAGGTAATGTGCTGTAGTCAGGATGGCCGAGCGGTCTAAGGCGCTGCGTTCAGGTCGCAGTCTCCCATGGAGGCGTGGGTTCAAATCCCACTTCTGACAGTTGTTTAGTGCCTCTCAGGAGTCATGCTGCTTAGCAGTAATAATAAGATGATGAAATAACAATTTATAATAAACACTCTCAAATGTAAACCTTCTGGAGCTGAGCAAAGATCAAGGAAAATAAGAAAACAGCTGTACTTAATAACAAATGAATGAGGGGAACATTTCACTTTATTGCATTATAATGAGTTACTGAGTTACTTCATTGTCTTTCAGTTGTAAAATTATCACTTTCTGTAGACTATGCCTGGTGGCCCATTCACTGCTGACAGGCCTGTTGTCGTGGCCGAGTGGTTAAGGCGATGGACTAGAAATCCATTAGGATCTTCCTGCGCAGGTTCGAATCCTGCCGACAACGAAATTGAATTTTCTTGACCCCTCCGGAGGTTGAAGTTTCGTCGTGTTTCTTATACCAATCATATCCTCTCAGATCTCCACAAGTACATAGGGATTAGTTGTCCATTTGGGACAGGATCCCACCTCACACCTTTACACACCTGGTTATCCATCCTTCTAGCTCTATAGGCCACAGTAGCATAGGTTACAGGTTTGTAGTCAAGCCACAGATTTCAGGTGAGATCCCATGATACACTCAACAATACAACAACACGATTCTCATGAATAACCATTAAGCCATTTGCTAAGATTTCCCCCATTTTCACATGTGGAAACCTGTTGTCACTCTTACCCTGACGGATAGCTCCAGACACTTTTTTGGTCCTATCTGAGGCATTTTTAAATTCATGTCCAAATGGCCATATTCTGAAGACACTCTTAAAGTCTGCAGGGTAATCGAACTGGCCACATCTAAAGTCAAGCCACAGGTCACAGTTGAGCTGCCTTGTTAAACCCTCAAAATAAATAATAACACGATTGCGTTGAAAATACCCATTAAGCCATTTGTTAAGATTTCAGCCATGTGGACCTGTTGTCACTCTTACCCTGATGATTGTTGATATTTACAGACACTTTTTCGGTCTTATCTGAGAAATTTTATCATTTATATCAGAATGGCCATATTCTGAGGCCAGTTTAGCGTTCATTCAATGACGATTTACACGATTGCGTTGAAAATACCCATTAAGCCATTTGTTAAGATTTCAGCCATGTGGACCTGTTGTCACTCTTACCCTGATGATTGCTGATACTTACAGACACTTTTTCGGTCTTATCTGAGGAATTTTATCATTTATATCAGAATGGCCATATTCTGAGGCCAGTTTAGCGTTCATTCAATGACGATTTACTACTCTTTTCCGTTGAAGGCCATATTGAGGTTAAATCAATGACTGGAGTTTTTCATTGATAAAAACAAATGACTATTGAAAGTGCAAGTCGGTATCGTGCATAAATTTACTGGTCTCTGTGGTGATTTTAGAAGGCTGTGCCTATTTCTACTTTTACCCCATACTCTTTAACCCGATACCCAGGTAATGTGCTGTAGTCAGGATGGCCGAGCGGTCTAAGGCGCTGCGTTCAGGTCGCAGTCTCCCATGGAGGCGTGGGTTCAAATCCCACTTCTGACAGTTGTTTAGTGCCTCTCAGGAGTCATGCTGCTTAGCAGTAATAATAAGATGATGAAATAACAATTTATAATAAACACTCTCAAATGTAAACCTTCTGGAGCTGAGCAAAGATCAAGGAAAATAAGAAAACAGCTGTACTTAATAACAAATGAATGAGGGGAACATTTCACTTTATTGCATTATAATGAGTTACTGAGTTACTTCATTGTCTTTCAGTTGTAAAATTATCACTTTCTGTAGACTATGCCTGGTGGCCCATTCACTGCTGACAGGCCTGTTGTCGTGGCCGAGTGGTTAAGGCGATGGACTAGAAATCCATTAGGATCTTCCTGCGCAGGTTCGAATCCTGCCGACAACGAAATTGAATTTTCTTGACCCCTCCGGAGGTTGAAGTTTCGTCGTGTTTCTTATACCAATCATATCCTCTCAGATCTCCACAAGTACATAGGGATTAGTTGTCCATTTGGGACAGGATCCCACCTCACACCTTTACACACCTGGTTATCCATCCTTCTAGCTCTATAGGCCACAGTAGCATAGGTTACAGGTTTGTAGTCAAGCCACAGATTTCAGGTGAGATCCCATGATACACTCAACAATACAACAACACGATTCTCATGAATAACCATTAAGCCATTTGCTAAGATTTCCCCCATTTTCACATGTGGAAACCTGTTGTCACTCTTACCCTGACGGATAGCTCCAGACACTTTTTTGGGTCCTATCTGAGGCATTTTTAAATTCATGTCCAAATGGCCATATTCTGAAGACACTCTTAAAGTCTGCAGGGTAATCGAACTGGCCACATCTAAAGTCAAGCCACAGGTCACAGTTGAGCTGCCTTGTTAAACCCTCAAAATAAATAATAACACGATTGCGTTGAAAATACCCATTAAGCCATTTGTTAAGATTTCAGCCATGTGGACCTGTTGTCACTCTTACCCTGATGATTGCTGATACTTACAGACACTTTTTCGGTCTTATCTGAGAAATTTTATCATTTATATCAGAATGGCCATATTCTGAGGCCAGTTTAGCGTTCATTCAATGACGATTTACACGATTGCGTTGAAAATACCCATTAAGCCATTTGTTAAGATTTCAGCCATGTGGACCTGTTGTCACTCTTACCCTGATGATTGCTGATACTTACAGACACTTTTTCGGTCTTATCTGAGGAATTTTATCATTTATATCAATGGCCATATTCTGAGGCCAGTTTAGCGTTCATTCAATGACGATTTACTACTCTTTTCCGTTGAAGGCCATATTGAGGTTAAATCAATGACTGGAGTTTTTCATTGATAAAAACAAATGACTATTGAAAGTGCAAGTCGGTATCGTGCATAAATTTACTGGTCTCTGTGGTGATTTTAGAAGGCTGTGCCTATTTCTACTTTTACCCCATACTCTTTAACCCGATACCCAGGTAATGTGCTGTAGTCAGGATGGCCGAGCGGTCTAAGGCGCTGCGTTCAGGTCGCAGTCTCCCATGGAGGCGTGGGTTCAAATCCCACTTCTGACAGTTGTTTAGTGCCTCTCAGGAGTCATGCTGCTTAGCAGTAATAATAAGATGATGAAATAACAATTTATAATAAACACTCTCAAATGTAAACCTTCTGGAGCTGAGCAAAGATCAAGGAAAATAAGAAAACAGCTGTACTTAATAACAAATGAATGAGGGGAACATTTCACTTTATTGCATTATAATGAGTTACTGAGTTACTTCATTGTCTTTCAGTTGTAAAATTATCACTTTCTGTAGACTATGCCTGGTGGCCCATTCACTGCTGACAGGCCTGTTGTCGTGGCCGAGTGGTTAAGGCGATGGACTAGAAATCCATTAGGATCTTCCTGCGCAGGTTCGAATCCTGCCGACAACGAAATTGAATTTTCTTGACCCCTCCGGAGGTTGAAGTTTCGTCGTGTTTCTTATACCAATCATATCCTCTCAGATCTCCACAAGTACATAGGGATTAGTTGTCCATTTGGGACAGGATCCCACCTCACACCTTTACACACCTGGTTATCCATCCTTCTAGCTCTATAGGCCACAGTAGCATAGGTTACAGGTTTGTAGTCAAGCCACAGATTTCAGGTGAGATCCCATGATACACTCAACAATACAACAACACGATTCTCATGAATAACCATTAAGCCATTTGCTAAGATTTCCCCCATTTTCACATGTGGAAACCTGTTGTCACTCTTACCCTGACGGATAGCTCCAGACACTTTTTTGTCCTATCTGAGGCATTTTTAAATTCATGTCCAAATGGCCATATTCTGAAGACACTCTTAAAGTCTGCAGGGTAATCGAACTGGCCACATCTAAAGTCAAGCCACAGGTCACAGTTGAGCTGCCTTGTTAAACCCTCAAAATAAATAATAACACGATTGCGTTGAAAATACCCATTAAGCCATTTGTTAAGATTTCAGCTATGTGGACCTGTTGTCACTCTTACCCTGATGATTGTTACAGACACTTTTTCGGTCTTATCTGAGAAATTTTATCATTTATATCAGAATGGCCATATTCTGAGGCCAGTTTAGCGTTCATTCAATGACGATTTACACGATTGCGTTGAAAATACCCATTAAGCCATTTGTTAAGATTTCAGCCATGTGGACCTGTTGTCACTCTTACCCTGATGATTGCTGATACTTACAGACACTTTTTCGGTCTTATCTCTGAGGAATTTTATCATTTATATCAGAATGGCCATATTCTGAGGCCAGTTTAGCGTTCATTCAATGACGATTTACTACTCTTTTCCGTTGAAGGCCATATTGAGGTTAAATCAATGACTGGAGTTTTTCATTGATAAAAACAAATGACTATTGAAAGTGCAAGTCGGTATCGTGCATAAATTTACTGGTCTCTGTGGTGATTTTAGAAGGCTGTGCCTATTTCTACTTTTACCCCATACTCTTTAACCCGATACCCAGGTAATGTGCTGTAGTCAGGATGGCCGAGCGGTCTAAGGCGCTGCGTTCAGGTCGCAGTCTCCCATGGAGGCGTGGGTTCAAATCCCACTTCTGACAGTTGTTTAGTGCCTCTCAGGAGTCATGCTGCTTAGCAGTAATAATAAGATGATGAAATAACAATTTATAATAAACACTCTCAAATGTAAACCTTCTGGAGCTGAGCAAAGATCAAGGAAAATAAGAAAACAGCTGTACTTAATAATGAATGAGGGGAACATTTCACTTTATTGCATTATAATGAGTTACTGAGTTACTTCATTGTCTTTCAGTTGTAAAATTATCACTTTCTGTAGACTATGCCTGGTGGCCCATTCACTGCTGACAGGCCTGTTGTCGTGGCCGAGTGGTTAAGGCGATGGACTAGAAATCCATTAGGATCTTCCTGCGCAGGTTCGAATCCTGCCGACAACGAAATTGAATTTTCTTGACCCCTCCGGAGGTTGAAGTTTCGTCGTGTTTCTTATACCAATCATATCCTCTCAGATCTCCACAAGTACATAGGGATTAGTTGTCCATTTGGGACAGGATCCCACCTCACACCTTTACACACCTGGTTATCCATCCTTCTAGCTCTATAGGCCACAGTAGCATAGGTTACAGGTTTGTAGTCAAGCCACAGATTTCAGGTGAGATCCCATGATACACTCAACAATACAACAACACGATTCTCATGAATAACCATTAAGCCATTTGCTAAGATTTCCCCCATTTTCACATGTGGAAACCTGTTGTCACTCTTACCCTGACGGATAGCTCCAGACACTTTTTTGGTCCTATCTGAGGCATTTTTAAATTCATGTCCAAATGGCCATATTCTGAAGACACTCTTAAAGTCTGCAGGGTAATCGAACTGGCCACATCTAAAGTCAAGCCACAGGTCACAGTTGAGCTGCCTTGTTAAACCCTCAAAATAAATAATAACACGATTGCGTTGAAAATACCCATTAAGCCATTTGTTAAGATTTCAGCCATGTGGACCTGTTGTCACTCTTACCCTGATGATTGTTGATATTTACAGACACTTTTTCGGTCTTATCTGAGAAATTTTATCATTTATATCAGAATGGCCATATTCTGAGGCCAGTTTAGCGTTCATTCAATGACGATTTACACGATTGCGTTGAAAATACCCATTAAGCCATTTGTTAAGATTTCAGCCATGTGGACCTGTTGTCACTCTTACCCTGATGATTGCTACTTACAGACACTTTTTCGGTCTTATCTGAGGAATTTTATCATTTATATCAGAATGGCCATATTCTGAGGCCAGTTTAGCGTTCATTCAATGACGATTTACTACTCTTTTCCGTTGAAGGCCATATTGAGGTTAAATCAATGACTGGAGTTTTTCATTGATAAAAACAAATGACTATTGAAAGTGCAAGTCGGTATCGTGCATAAATTTACTGGTCTCTGTGGTGATTTTAGAAGGCTGTGCCTATTTCTACTTTTACCCCATACTCTTTAACCCGATACCCAGGTAATGTGCTGTAGTCAGGATGGCCGAGCGGTCTAAGGCGCTGCGTTCAGGTCGCAGTCTCCCATGGAGGCGTGGGTTCAAATCCCACTTCTGACAGTTGTTTAGTGCCTCTCAGGAGTCATGCTGCTTAGCAGTAATAATAAGATGATGAAATAACAATTTATAATAAACACTCTCAAATGTAAACCTTCTGGAGCTGAGCAAAGATCAAGGAAATAAGAAAACAGCTGTACTTAATAACAAATGAATGAGGGGAACATTTCACTTTATTGCATTATAATGAGTTACTGAGTTACTTCATTGTCTTTCAGTTGTAAAATTATCACTTTCTGTAGACTATGCCTGGTGGCCCATTCACTGCTGACAGGCCTGTTGTCGTGGCCGAGTGGTTAAGGCGATGGACTAGAAATCCATTAGGATCTTCCTGCGCAGGTTCGAATCCTGCCGACAACGAAATTGAATTTTCTTGACCCCTCCGGAGGTTGAAGTTTAGTCGTGTTTCTTATACCAATCATATCCTCTCAGATCTCCACAAGTACATAGGGATTAGTTGTCCATTTGGGACAGGATCCCACCTCACACCTTTACACACCTGGTTATCCATCCTTCTAGCTCTATAGGCCACAGTAGCATAGGTTACAGGTTTGTAGTCAAGCCACAGATTTCAGGTGAGATCCCATGATACACTCAACAATACAACAACACGATTGTCATGAATAACCATTAAGCCATTTGCTAAGATTTCCCCCATTTTCACATGTGGAAACCTGTTGTCACTCTTACCCTGACGGATAGCTCCAGACACTTTTTTGGTCCTATCTGAGGCATTTTTAAATTCATGTCCAAATGGCCATATTCTGAAGACACTCTTAAAGTCTGCAGGGTAATCGAACTGGCCACATCTAAAGTCAAGCCACAGGTCACAGTTGAGCTGCCTTGTTAAACCCTCAAAATAAATAATAACACGATTAGTGTTGAAAATACCCATTAAGCCATTTGTTAAGATTTCAGCCATGTGGACCTGTTGTCACTCTTACCCTGATGATTGCTGATATTTACAGACACTTTTTCGGTCTTATCTGAGAAATTTTATCATTTATATCAGAATGGCCATATTCTGAGGCCAGTTTAGCGTTCATTCAATGACGATTTACTACTCTTTTCCGTTGAAGGCCATATTGAGGTTAAATCAATGACTGGAGTTTTTCATTGATAAAAACAAATGACTATTGAAAGTGCAAGTCGGTATCGTGCATAAATTTACTGGTCTCTGTGGTGATTTTAGAAGGCTGTGCCTATTTCTACTTTTACCCCATACTCTTTAACCCGATACCCAGGTAATGTGCTGTAGTCAGGATGGCCGAGCGGTCTAAGGCGCTGCGTTCAGGTCTGCAGAATCCCA
Source organism: Oncorhynchus nerka (assembly GCF_034236695.1). NCBI lineage: Eukaryota > Metazoa > Chordata > Actinopteri > Salmoniformes > Salmonidae > Oncorhynchus > Oncorhynchus nerka. The sequence continues at coordinate 143,009 of NW_027040164.1, forward strand.
TGGAGGCGTGGGTTCAAATCCCACTTCTGACAGTTGTTTAGTTCCTCTCAGGAGTCATGCTGCTTAGCAGTAATAATAAGATGATGAAATAACAATTTATAATAAACACTCTCAAATGTAAACCTTCTGGAGCTGAGCAAAGATCAAGGAAAATAAGAAAACAGCTGTACTTAATAACAAATGAATGAGGGGAACATTTCACTTTATTGCATTATAATGAGTTACTGAGTTACTTCATTGTCTTTCAGTTGTAAAATTATCACTTTCTGTAGACTATGCCTGGTGGCCCATTCACTGCTGACAGGCCTGTTGTCGTGGCCGAGTGGTTAAGGCGATGGACTAGAAATCCATTAGGATCTTCCTGCGCAGGTTCGAATCCTGCCGACAACGAAATTGAATTTTCTTGACCCCTCCGGAGGTTGAAGTTTCGTCGTGTTTCTTATACCAATCATATCCTCTCAGATCTCCACAAGTACATAGGGATTAGTTGTCCATTTGGGACAGGATCCCACCTCACACCTTTACACACCTGGTTATCCATCCTTCTAGCTCTATAGGCCACAGTAGCATAGGTTACAGGTTTGTAGTCAAGCCACAGATTTCAGGTGAGATCCCATGATACACTCAACAATACAACAACACGATTCTCATGAATAACCATTAAGCCATTTGCTAAGATTTCCCCATTTTCACATGTGGAAACCTGTTGTCACTCTTACCCTGACGGATAGCTCAGACACTTTTTGGTCCTATCTGAGGCATTTTTAAATTCATGTCCAAATGGCCATATTCTGAAGACACTGGCTAAGTCTGCAGGGTGGAACTGGCCACATCTAAAGTCAAGACAGGTCACAGTTGAGCTGCCTTGTTAAACCCTCAAAATAAATAATAACACGATTGCTAAGAAAATACCCATTAAGCCATTTGTTAAGATTTCAGCCATGTGGACCTGTTGTCACTCTTACCCTGATGATTGTTGATATTTACAGACACTTTTCGGTCTTATCTGAGAAATTTGATCATTTATATCAGAATGGCCATATTCTGAGGCCAGTTTAGCGTTCATTCAATGACGATTTACGATTGCGTTGAAAATACCCATTAAGCCATTTGTTAAGATTTCAGCCATGTGGACCTGTTGTCACTCTTACCTGATGATTGCTGATACTTACAGACACTTTTTCGGTCTTATCTGAGGAATTTTATCATTTATATCAGAATGGCCATATTCTGAGGCCAGTTTAGCGTTCATTCAATGACGATTTACTACTCTTTTCCGTTGAAGGCCATATTGAGGTTAAATCAATGACTGGAGTTTTTCATTGATAAAAACAAATGACTATTGAAAGTGCAAGTCGGTATCGTGCATAAATTTACTGGTCTCTGTGGTGATTTTAGAAGGCTGTGCCTATTTCTACTTTTACCCCATACTCTTTAACCCGATACCCAGGTAATGTGCTGTAGTCAGGATGGCCGAGCGGTCTAAGGCGCTGCGTTCAGGTCTCAGTCTCCCATGGAGGCGTGGGTTCAAATCCCACTTCTGACAGTTGTTTAGTGCCTCTCAGGAGTCATGCTGCTTAGCAGTAATAATAAGATGATGAAATAACAATTTATAATAAACACTCTCAAATGTAAACCTTCTGGAGCTGAGCAAAGATCAAGGAAAATAAGAAAACAGCTGTACTTAATAACAAATGAATGAGGGGAACATTTCACTTTATTGCATTATAATGAGTTACTGAGTTACTTCATTGTCTTTCAGTTGTAAAATTATCACTTTCTGTAGACTATGCCTGGTGGCCCATTCACTGCTGACAGGCCTGTTGTCGTGGCCGAGTGGTTAAGGCGATGGACTAGAAATCCATTAGGATCTTCCTGCGCAGGTTCGAATCCTGCCGACAACGAAATTGAATTTTCTTGACCCTCCGGAGGTTGAAGTTTCGTCGTGTTTCTTATACCAATCATATCCTCTCAGATCTCCACAAGTACATAGGGATTAGTTGTCCATTTGGGACAGGATCCCACCTCACACCTTTACACACCTGGTTATCCATCCTTCTAGCTCTATAGGCCACAGTAGCATAGGTTACAGGTTTGTAGTCAAGCCAGATTTCAGGTGAGATCCCATGATACACTCAACAATACAACAACACGATTCTCATGAATAACCATTAAGCCATTTGCTAAGATTTCCCCATTTTCACATGTGAAACCTGTTGTCACTCTTACCTGACGGATAGCTCCAGACACTTTTTTGGTCCTATCTGAGGCATTTTTAAATTCATGTCCAAATGGCCATATTCTGAAGACACTCTTAAAGTCTGCAGGGTAATCGAACTGGCCACATCTAAAGTCAAGCCACAGGTCACAGTTGAGCTGCCTTGTTAAACCCTCAAAATAAATAATAACACGATTGCGTTGAAAATACCCATTAAGCCATTTGTTAAGATTTCAGCCATGTGGACCTGTTGTCACTCTTACCCTGATGATTGTTGATATTTACAGACACTTTTTCGGTCTTGTCTGAGAAATTTTATCATTTATATCAGAATGGCCATATTCTGAGGCCAGTTTAGCGTTCATTCAATGACGATTTACACGATTGCGTTGAAAATACCCATTAAGCCATTTGTTAAGATTTCAGCCATGTGGACCTGTTGTCACTCTTACCCTGATGATTGCTGATACTTACAGACACTTTTTCGGTCTTATCTGAGGAATTTTATCATTTATATCAGAATGGCCATATTCTGAGGCCAGTTTAGCGTTCATTCAATGACGATTTACTACTCTTTTCCGTTGAAGGCCATATTGAGGTTAAATCAATGACTGGAGTTTTTCATTGATAAAAACAAATGACTATTGAAAGTGCAAGTCGGTATCGTGCATAAATTTACTGGTCTCTGTGGTGATTTTAGAAGGCTGTGCCTATTTCTACTTTTACCCCATACTCTTTAACCCGATACCCAGGTAATGTGCTGTAGTCAGGATGGCCGAGCGGTCTCCCATGGAGGCGTGGGTTCAAATCCCACTTCTGACAGTTTTTTAGTGCCTCTCAGGAGTCATGCTGCTTAGCAGTAATAATAAGATGATGAAATAACAATTTATAATAAACACTCTCAAATGTAAACCTTCTGGAGCTGAGCAAAGATCAAGGAAAATAAGAAAACAGCTGTACTTAATAACAAATGAATGAGGGGAACATTTCACTTTATTGCATTATAATGAGTTACTGAGTTACTTCATTGTCTTTCAGTTGTAAAATTATCACTTTCTGTAGACTATGCCTGGTGGCCCATTCACTGCTGACAGGCCTGTTGTCGTGGCCGAGTGGTTAAGGCGATGGACTAGAAATCCATTAGGATCTTCCTGCGCAGGTTCGAATCCTGCCGACAACGAAATTGAATTTTCTTGACCCTCCGGAGGTTGAAGTTTCGTCGTGTTTCTTATACCAATCATATCCTCTCAGATCTCCACAAGTACATAGGGATTAGTTGTCCATTTGGGACAGGATCCCACCTCACACCTTTTTACACACCTGGTTATCCATCTTTCTAGCTCTATAGGCCACAGTAGCATAGGTTACAGGTTTGTAGTCAAGCCACAGATTTCAGGTGAGATCCCATGATACACTCAACAATACAACAACACGATTCTCATGAATAACCATTAAGCCATTTGCTAAGATTTCCCCATTTTCACATGTGGAAACCTGTTGTCACTCTTACCCTGACGGATAGCTCCAGACACTTTTTTGGTCCTATCTGAGGCATTTTTAAATTCATGTCCAAATGGCCATATTCTGAAGACACTCTTAAAGTCTGCAGGGTAATCGAACTGGCCACATCTAAAGTCAAGCCACAGGTCACAGTTGAGCTGCCTTGTTAAACCCTCAAAATAAATAATAACACGATTGGGTTGAAAATACCCATTAAGCCATTTGTTAAGATTTCAGCCATGTGGACCTGTTGTCACTCTTACCCTGATGATTGTTGATATTTACAGACACTTTTTCGGTCTTATCTGAGAAATTTGATCATTTATATCAGAATGGCCATATTCTGAGGCCAGTTTAGCTGTTCATTCAATGACGATTTACACGATTGCGTTGAAAATACCCATTAAGCCATTTGTTAAGATTTCAGCCATGTGGACCTGTTGTCACTCTTACCCTGATGATTGCTGATACTTACAGACACTTTTTCGGTCTTATCTGAGGAATTTTATCATTTATATCAGAATGGCCATATTCTGAGGCCAGTTTAGCGTCATTCAATGACGATTTACTACTCTTTTCCGTTGAAGGCCATATTGAGGTTAAATCAATGACTGGAGTTTTTCATTGATAAAAACAAATGACTATTGAAAGTGCAAGTCGGTATCGTGCATAAATTTACTGGTCTCTGTGGTGATTTTAGAAGGCTGTGCCTATTTCTACTTTTACCCCATACTCTTTAACCCGATACCCAGGTAATGTGCTGTAGTCAGGATGGCCGAGCGGTCTAAGGCGCTGCGTTCAGGTCTCAGTCTGCCATGGAGGCGTGGGTTCAAATCCCACTTCTGACAGTTGTTTAGTGCCTCTCAGGAGTCATGCTGCTTAGCAGTAATAATAAGATGATGAAATAACAATTTATAATAAACACTCTCAAATGTAAACCTTCTGGAGCTGAGCAAAGATCAAGGAAAATAAGAAAACAGCTGTACTTAATAACAAATGAATGAGGGGAACATTTCACTTTATTGCATTATATTGAGTTACTGAGTTACTTCATTGTCTTTCAGTTGTAAAATTATCACTTTCTGTAGACTATGCCTGGTGGCCCATTCACTGCTGAATGGTTGTTGTCGTGGCCGAGTGGTTAAGGCGATGGACTAAAAATCCATTAGGATCTTCCTGCGCAGGTTCGAATCCTGCCGACAACGAAATTGAATTTTCTTGACCCCTCCGGAGGTTGAAGTTTCGTCGTGTTTCTTATACCAATCATATCCTCTCAGATCTCCACAAGTACATAGGGATTAGTTGTCCATTTGGGACAGGATCCCACCTCACACCTTTACACACCTGGTTATCCATCCTTCTAGCTCTATAGGCCACAGTAGCATAGGTTACAGGTTTGTAGTCAAGCCACAGATTTCAGGTGAGATCCCATGATACACTCAACAATACAACAACACGATTCTCATGAATAACCATTAAGCCATTTGCTAAGATTTCCCATTTTCACATGTGGAAACCTGTTGTCACTCTTACCCTGACGGATAGCTTCCAGACACTTTTTTGGTCCTATCTGAGGCATTTTTAAATTCATGTCCAAATGGCCATATTCTGAAGACACTCTTAAAGTCTGCAGGGTAATCGAACTGGCCACATCTAAAGTCAAGCCACAGGTCACAGCAGGGAGCTGCCTTGTTAAACCCTCAAAATAAATGTGCCTATTTCTGGGTGAAACTTTAACCCGATACCCAGGTAATGTGCTGTAGTCAGGATGGCCAGTGGTCTGGCGCTGCGTTCAGGTCGCAGGCTCTCTCATGGAGGCGTGGGGTTCAAATCCCACTTTGACAGTTGTTTAGTGCCTCTCAGGAGTCATGCTGCTTGGGCAGTAATAATAAGATGATGAAATAACAATTTATAATAAACACTCTCAAATGTAAACCTTCTGGAGCTGAGCAAAGATCAAGGAAAATAAGAAAACAGCTGTACTTAATAACAAATGAATGAGGGGAACATTTCACTTTATTGCATTATAATGAGTTACTGAGTTACTTCATTGTCTTTCAGTTGTAAAATTATCACTTTCTGTAGACTATGCCTGGTGGCCCATTCACTGCTGACAGGCCTGTTGTCGAGGCGAGTGGTTAGAGGCGATGGACTAAAAATCCATTAGGATCTTCCTGGTGAGGTTCGAATCCTGCCGACAACGAAATTGAATTTTCTTGAGCCATCCTCCGGAGGTTGAAGTTTCGAGTGTTTCTTATACCAATCATATCCTCTCAGATCTCCACAAGTACATAGGGATTAGTTGTCCATTTGGGACAGGATCCCACCTCACACCTTTACACACCTGGTTATCCATCTTTCTAGCTCTATAGGCCACAGTAGCATAGGTTACAGGAGGTTTGTAGTCAAGCCACAGATTTCAGGTGAGATCCCATGATACACTCAACAATACAACAACACGATTCTCATGAATAACCATTAAGCCATTTGCTAAGATTTCCCCCATTTTCACATGTGAAACCTGTTGTCACTCTTACCCTGATGGATAGCTCCAGACACTTTTTTGGTCCTATCTGAGGCATTTTTAAATTCATGTCCAAATGGCCATATTCTGAAGACACTCTTAAAGTCTGCAGGGTAATCGAACTGGCCACATCTAAAGTCAAGCCACAGGTCACAGTTGAGCTGCCTTGTTAAACCCTCAAAATAAATAATAACACGATTGCGTTGAAAATACCCATTAAGCCATTTGTTAAGATTTCAGCCATGGGACCTGTTGTCACTCTTACCCTGATGATTGCTGATATTTACAGACACTTTTTCGGTCTTATCTGAGAAATTTGATCATTTATATCAGAATGGCCATATTCTGAGGCCAGTTTAGCGTCATTCAATGACGATTTACACGATTGCGTTGAAAATACCCATTGAGCCATTTGTTAAGATTTCAGCCATGTGGACCTGTTGTCACTCTTACCCTGATGATTGCTGATACTTACAGACACTTTTTCGACTTATCTGAGGAATTTTATCATTTATATCAGAATGGCCATATTCTGAGGCCAGTTTAGCGTTCATTCAATGACGATTTACTACTCTTTTCCGTTGAAGGCCATATTGAGGTTAAATCAATGACTGGAGTTTTTCATTGATAAAAACAAATGACTATTGAAAGTGCAAGTCGGTATCGTGCATAAATTTACTGGTCTCTGTGGATTTTAGAAGGCTGTGCCTATTTCTACTTTTACCCCATACTCTTTAACCCGATACCCAGGTAATGTGCTGTAGTCAGGATGGCCGAGCAGAGGAAGGCGCTAGCTCAGGTCGCAGTCTCCCATGGAGGCGTGGGTTCAAATCCCACTTCTGACAGTTGTTTAGTGCCTCAGGAGTCATGCTGCTTAGCAGTAATAATAAGATGATGAAATAACAATTTATAATAAACACTCTCAAATGTAAACCTTCTGGAGCTGAGCAAAGATCAAGGAAAATAAGAAAACAGCTGTACTTAATAACAAATGAATGAGGGGAACATTTCACTTTATTGCATTATAATGAGTTACTGAGTTACTTCATTGTCTTTCAGTTGTAAAATTATCACTTTCTGTAGACTATGCCTGGTGGCCCATTCACTGCTGACAGGCCTGTTGTCGTGGCCGAGTGGTTAAGGCGATGGACTAGAAATCCATTAGGATCTTCCTGCGCAGGTTCGAATCCTGCCGACAACGAAATTGAATTTTCTTGACCCTCCGGAGGTTGAAGTTTCGTCGTGTTTCTTATACCAATCATATCCTCTCAGATCTCCTCAAGTACATAGGGATTAGTTGTCCATTTGGGACAGGATCCCACCTCACACCTTTACACACCTGGTTATCCATCCTTCTAGCTCTATAGGCCACAGTAGCATAGGTTACAGGTTTGTAGTCAAGCCACAGATTTCAGGTGAGATCCCATGATACACTCAACAATACAACAACACGATTCTCATGAATAACCATTAAGCCATTTGCTAAGATTTCCCCCATTTTCACATGTGGAAACCTGTTGTCACTCTTACCCTGACGGATAGCTCCAGACACTTTTTTGGTCCTATCTGAGGCATTTTTAAATTCATGTCCAAATGGCCATATTCTGAAGACACTCTTAAAGTCTGCAGGGTAATCGAACTGGCCACATCTAAAGTCAAGCCACAGGTCACAGTTGAGCTGCCTTGTTAAACCCTCAAAATAAATAATAACACGATTGCGTTGAAAATACCCATTAAGCCATTTGTTAAGATTTCAGCTATGTGGACCTGTTGTCACTCTTACCCTGATGATTGCTGATATTTACAGACACTTTTTCGGTCTTGTCTGAGAAATTTTATCATTTATATCAGAATGGCCATATTCTGAGGCCAGTTTAGCGTTCATTCAATGACGATTTACACGATTGCGTTGAAAATACCCATTGAGCCATTTGTTAAGATTTCAGCCATGTGGACCTGTTGTCACTCTTACCCTGATGATTGCTGATACTTACAGACACTTTTTCGGTCTTATCTGAGGAATTTTATCATTTATATCAGAATGGCCATATTCTGAGGCCAGTTTAGCGTTCATTCAATGACGATTTACTACTCTTTTCCGTTGAAGGCCATATTGAGGTTAAATCAATGACTGGAGTTTTTCATTGATAAAAACAAATGACTATTGAAAGTGCAAGTCGGTATCGTGCATAAATTTACTGGTCTCTGTGGTGATTTTAGAAGGCTGTGCCTATTTCTACTTTTACCCCATACTCTTTAACCCGATACCCAGGTAATGTGCTGTAGTCAGGATGGCCGAGCGGTCTAAGGCGCTGCGTTCAGGTCGCAGTCTCCCATGGAGGCGTGGGTTCAAATCCCACTTCTGACAGTTGTTTAGTGCCTCTCAGGAGTCATGCTGCTTAGCAGTAATAATAAGATGATGAAATAACAATTTATAATAAACACTCTCAAATGTAAACCTTCTGGAGCTGAGCAAAGATCAAGGAAAATAAGAAAACAGCTGTACTTAATAACAAATGAATGAGGGGAACATTTCACTTTATTGCATTATAATGAGTTACTGAGTTACTTCATTGTCTTTCAGTTGTAAAATTATCACTTTCTGTAGACTATGCCTGGTGGCCCATTCACTGCTGACAGGCCTGTTGTCGTGGCCGAGTGGTTAAGGCGATGGACTAGAAATCCATTAGGATCTTCCTGCGCAGGTTCAATCCTGCCGACAACGAAATTGAATTTTCTTGACCCTCCGGAGGTTGAAGTTTCGTCGTGTTTCTTATACCAATCATATCCTCTCAGATCTCCTCAAGTACATAGGGATTAGTTGTCCATTTGGGACAGGATCCCACCTCACACCTTTACACACCTGGTTATCCATCCTTCTAGCTCTATAGGCCACAGTAGCATAGGTTACAGGTTTGTAGTCAAGCCACAGATTTCAGGTGAGATCCCATGATACACTCAACAATACAACAACACGATTCTCATGAATAACCATTAAGCCATTTGCTAAGATTTCCCCATTTTCACATGTGGAAACCTGTTGTCACTCTTACCCTGACGGATAGCTCCAGACACTTTTTGGTCCTATCTGAGGCATTTTTAAATTCATGTCCAAATGGCCATATTCTGAAGACACTCTTAAAGTCTGCAGGGTAATCGAACTGGCCACATATAAAGTCAAGCCACAGGTCACAGTTGAACTGCCTTGTTAAACCCTCAAAATAAATAATAACACGATTGCGTTGAAAATACCCATTAAGCCATTTGTTAAGATTTCAGCTATGTGGACCTGTTGTCACTCTTACCCTGATGATTGTTGATATTTACAGACACTTTTTCGGTCTTGTCTGAGAAATTTTATCATTTATATCAGAATGGCCATATTCTGAGGCCAGTTTAGCGTTCATTCAATGACGATTTACACGATTGCGTTGAAAATACCCATTGAGCCATTTGTTAAGATTTCAGCCATGTGGACCTGTTGTCACTCTTACCCTGATGATTGCTGATACTTACAGACACTTTTTTTCGGTCTTATCTGAGGAATTTTATCATTTATATCAGAATGGCCATATTCTGAGGCCAGTTTAGCATTCATTCAATGACGATTTACTACTCTTTTCCGTTGAAGGCCATATTGAGGTTAAATCAATGACTGGAGTTTTTCATTGATAAAAACAAATGACTATTGAAAGTGCAAGTCGGTATCGTGCATAAATTTACTGGTCTCTGTGGTGATTTTAGAAGGCTGTGCCTATTTCTACTTTTACCCCATACTCTTTAACCCGATACCCAGGTAATGTGCTGTAGTCAGGATGGCCGAGCGGTCTAAGGCGCTGCGTTCAGGTCTCAGTCTCCCATGGAGGCGTGGGTTCAAATCCCACTTCTGACAGTTGTTTAGTGCCTCTCAGGAGTCATGCTGCTTAGCAGTAATAATAAGATGATGAAATAACAATTTATAATAAACACTCTCAAATGTAAACCTTCTGGAGCTGAGCAAAGATCAAGGAAAATAAGAAAACAGCTGTACTTAATAACAAATGAATGAGGGGAACATTTCACTTTATTGCATTATAATGAGTTACTGAGTTACTTCATTGTCTTTCAGTTGTAAAATTATCACTTTCTGTAGACTATGCCTGGTGGCCCATTCACTGCTGACAGGCCTGTTGTCGTGGGCCGAGTGGTTAAGGCGATGGACTAGAAATCCATTAGGATCTTCCTGCGCAGGTTCGAATCCTGCCGACAACGAAATTGAATTTTCTTGACCCTCCGGAGGTTGAAGTTTCGTCGTGTTTCTTATACCAATCATATCCTCTCAGATCTCCTCAAGTACATAGGGATTAGTTGTCCATTTGGGACAGGATCCCACCTCACACCTTTACACACCTGGTTATCCATCCTTCTAGCTCTATAGGCCACAGTAGCATAGGTTACAGGTTTGTAGTCAAGCCACAGATTTCAGGTGAGATCCCATGATACACTCAACAATACAACAACACGATTCTCATGAATAACCATTAAGCCATTTGCTAAGATTTCCCCCATTTTCACATGTGGAAACCTGTTGTCACTCTTACCCTGATGGATAGCTCCAGACACTTTTTTGGTCCTATCTGAGGCATTTTTAAATTCATGTCCAAATGGCCATATTCTGAAGACACTCTTAAAGTCTGCAGGGTAATCGAACTGGCCACATCTAAAGTCAAGCCACAGGTCACAGGTGAGCTGCCTTGTTAACCCTCAAAATAAATAATAACACGATTGCGTTGAAAATACCCATTAAGCCATTTGTTAAGATTTCAGCTATGTGGACCTGTTGTCACTCTTACCCTGATGATTGCTGATATTTACAGACACTTTTTCGGTCTTGTCTGAGAAATTTTATCATTTATATCAGAATGGCCATATTCTGAGGCCAGTTTAGCGTTCATTCAATGACGATTTACACGATTGCGTTGAAAATACCCATTGAGCCATTTGTTAAGATTTCAGCCATGTGGACCTGTTGTCACTCTTACCCTGATGATTGCTGATACTTACAGACACTTTTTCGGTCTTATCTGAGGAATTTTATCATTTATATCAGAATGGCCATATTCTGAGGCCAGTTTAGCATTCATTCAATGACGATTTACTACTCTTTTCCGTTGAAGGCCATATTGAGGTTAAATCAATGACTGGAGTTTTTCATTGATAAAAACAAATGACTATTGAAAGTGCAAGTCGGTATCGTGCATAAATTTACTGGTCTCTGTGGTGATTTTAGAAGGCTGTGCCTATTTCTACTTTTACCCCATACTCTTTAACCCGATACCCAGGTAATGTGCTGTAGTCAGGATGGCCGAGCGGTCTAAGGCGCTGCGTTCAGGTCGCAGTCTCCCATGGAGGCGTGGGTTCAAATCCCACTTCTGACAGTTGTTTAGTGCCTCTCAGGAGTCATGCTGCTTAGCAGTAATAATAAGATGATGAAATAACAATTTATAATAAACACTCTCAAATGTAAACCTTCTGGAGCTGAGCAAAGATCAAGGAAAATAAGAAAACAGCTGTACTTAATAACAAATGAATGAGGGAACATTTCACTTTATTGCATTATAATGAGTTACTGAGTTACTTCATTGTCTTTCAGTTGTAAAATTATCACTTTCTGTAGACTATGCCTGGTGGCCCATTCACTGCTGACAGGCCTGTTGTCGTGGCCGAGTGGTTAAGGCGATGGACTAGAAATCCATTAGGATCTTCCTGCGCAGGTTCGAATCCTGCCGACAACGAAATTGAATTTTCTTGACCCCTCCGGAGGTTGAAGTTTCGTCGTGTTTCTTATACCAATCATATCCTCTCAGATCTCCTCAAGTACATAGGGATTAGTTGTCCATTTGGGACAGGATCCCACCTCACACCTTTACACACCTGGTTATCCATCCTTCTAGCTCTATAGGCCACAGTAGCATAGGTTACAGGTTTGTAGTCAAGCCACAGATTTCAGGTGAGATCCCATGATACACTCAACAATACAACAACACGATTCTCATGAATAACCATTAAGCCATTTGCTAAGATTTCCCCCATTTTCACATGTGGAAACCTGTTGTCACTCTTACCCTGACGGATAGCTCCAGACACTTTTTTGGTCCTATCTGAGGCATTTTTAAATTCATGTCCAAATGGCCATATTCTGAAGACACTCTTAAAGTCTGCAGGGTAATCGAACTGGCCACATCTAAAGTCAAGCCACAGGTCACAGTTGAGCTGCCTTGTTAAACCCTCAAAATAAATAATAACACGATTGCGTTGAAAATACCCATTAAGCCATTTGTTAAGATTTCAGCCATGTGGACCTGTTGTCACTCTTACCCTGATGATTGTTGATATTTACAGACACTTTTTCGGTCTTGTCTGAGAAATTTTATCATTTATATCAGAATGGCCATATTCTGAGGCCAGTTTAGCGTTCATTCAATGACGATTTACACGATTGCGTTGAAAATACCCATTAAGCCATTTGTTAAGATTTCAGCCATGTGGACCTGTTGTCACTCTTACCCTGATGATTGCTGATACTTACAGACACTTTTTCGGTCTTATCTGAGGAATTTTATCATTTATATCAGAATGGCCATATTCTGAGGCCAGTTTAGCGTTCATTCAATGACGATTTACTACTCTTTTCCGTTGAAGGCCATATTGAGGTTAAATCAATGACTGGAGTTTTTCATTGATAAAAACAAATGACTATTGAAAGTGCAAGTCGGTATCGTGCATACATTTACTGGTCTCTGTGGTGATTTTAGAAGGCTGTGCCTATTTCTACTTTTACCCCATACTCTTTAACCCGATACCCAGGTAATGTGCTGTAGTCAGGATGGCCGAGCGGTCTAAGGCGCTGCGTTCAGGTCTCAGTCTGCCATGGAGGCGTGGGTTCAAATCCCACTTCTGACAGTTGTTTAGTGCCTCTCAGGAGTCATGCTGCTTAGCAGTAATAATAAGATGATGAAATAACAATTTATAATAAACACTCTCAAATGTAAACCTTCTGGAGCTGAGCAAAGATCAAGGAAAATAAGAAAACAGCTGTACTTAATAACAAATGAATGAGGGGAACATTTCACTTTATTGCATTATAATGAGTTACTGAGTTACTTCATTGTCTTTCAGTTGTAAAATTATCACTTTCTGTAGACTATGCCTGGTGGCCCATTCACTGCTGACAGGCCTGTTGTCGTGGCCGAGTGGTTAAGGCGATGGACTAGAAATCCATTAGGATCTTCCTGCGCAGGTTCGAATCCTGCCGACAACGAAATTGAATTTTCTTGACCCCTCCGGAGGTTGAAGTTTCGTCGTGTTTCTTATACCAATCATATCCTCTCAGATCTCCACAAGTACATAGGGATTAGTTGTCCATTTGGGACAGGATCCCACCTCACACCTTTACACACCTGGTTATCCATCCTTCTAGCTCTATAGGCCACAGTAGCATAGGTTACAGGTTTGTAGTCAAGCCACAGATTTCAGGTGAGATCCCATGATACACTCAACAATACAACAACACGATTCTCATGAATAACCATTAAGCCATTTGCTAAGATTTCCCCATTTTCAAATGTGGAAACCTGTTGTCACTCTTACCCTGACGGATAGCTCCAGACACTTTTTGGTCCTATCTGAGGCATTTTAAATTCATGTCCAAATGGCCATATTCTGAAGACACTCTTAAAGTCTGCAGGGTAATCGAACTGGCCACATCTAAAGTCAAGCCACAGGTCACAGTTGAGCTGCCTTGTTAAACCCTCAAAATAAATAATAACACGATTGCGTTGAAAATACCCATTAAGCCATTTGTTAAGATTTCAGCCATGTGGACCTGTTGTCACTCTTACCCTGATGATTGCTGATACTTACAGACACTTTTTCGGTCTTATCTGAGAAATTTTATCATTTATATCAGAATGGCCATATTCTGAGGCCAGTTTAGCGTTCATTCAATGACGATTTACACGATTGCGTTGAAAATACCCATTAAGCCATTTGTTAAGATTTCAGCCATGTGGACCTGTTGTCACTCTTACCCTGATGATTGCTGATACTTACAGACACTTTTTCGGTCTTATCTGAGGAATTTTATCATTTATATCAGAATGGCCATATTCTGAGGCCAGTTTAGCATTCATTCAATGACGATTTACTACTCTTTTCCGTTGAAGGCCATATTGAGGTTAAATCAATGACTGGAGTTTTTCATTGATAAAAACAAATGACTATTGAAAGTGCAAGTCGGTATCGTGCATAAATTTACTGGTCTCTGTGGTGATTTTAGAAGGCTGTGCCTATTTCTACTTTTACCCCATACTCTTTAACCCGATACCCAGGTAATGTGCTGTAGTCAGGATGGCCGAGCAGTCTAAGGCGCTGCGTCAGGTCTCAGTCTGCCATGGAGGCGTGGGTTCAAATCCCACTTCTGACAGTTGTTTAGTGCCTCTCAGGAGTCATGCTGCTTAGCAGTAATAATAAGATGATGAAATAACAATTTATAATAAACACTCTCAAATGTAAACCTTCTGGAGCTGAGCAAAGATCAAGGAAAATAAGAAAACAGCTGTACTTAATAACAAATGAATGAGGGGAACATTTCACTTTATTGCATTATAATGAGTTACTGAGTTACTTCATTTTCTTTCAGTTGTAAAATTATCACTTTCTGTAGACTATGCCTGGTGGCCCATTCACTGCTGACAGGCCTGTTGTCGTGGCCGAGTGGTTAAGGCGATGGACTAGAAATCCATTAGGATCTTCCTGCGCAGGTTCGAATCCTGCCGACAACGAAATTGAATTTTCTTGACCCCTCCGGAGGTTGAAGTTTCGTCGTGTTTCTTATACCAATCATATCCTCTCAGATCTCCTCAAGTACATAGGGATTAGTTGTCCATTTGGGACAGGATCCCACCTCACACCTTTACACACCTGGTTATCCATCCTTCTAGCTCTATAGGCCACAGTAGCATAGGTTACAGGTTTGTAGTCAAGCCACAGATTTCAGGTGAGATCCCATGATACACTCAACAATACAACAACACGATTCTCATGAATAACCATTAAGCCATTTGCTAAGATTTCCCCCATTTTCACATGTGGAAACCTGTTGTCACTCTTACCCTGACGGATAGCTCCAGACACTTTTTTGGTCCTATCTGAGGCATTTTTAAATTCATGTCCAAATGGCCATATTCTGAAGACACTCTTAAAGTCTGCAGGGTAATCGAACTGGCCACATCTAAAGTCAAGCCACAGGTCACAGTTGAGCTGCCTTGTTAACCCTCAAAATAAATAATAACACGATTGCGTTGAAAATACCCATTAAGCCATTTGTTAAGATTTCAGCCATGTGGACCTGTTGTCACTCTTACCCTGATGATTGTTGATATTTACAGACACTTTTTCGGTCTTATCTGAGAAATTTTATCATTTATATCAGAATGGCCATATTCTGAGGCCAGTTTAGCGTTCATTCAATGACGATTTACACGATTGCGTGAAAATACCCATTGAGCCATTTGTTAAGATTTCAGCCATGTGGACCTGTTGTCACTCTTACCCTGATGATTGCTGATACTTACAGACACTTTTTCGGTCTTATCTGAGGAATTTTATCATTTATATCAGAATGGCCATATTCTGAGGCCAGTTTAGCATTCATTCAATGACGATTTACTACTCTTTTCCGTTGAAGGCCATATTGAGGTTAAATCAATGACTGGAGTTTTTCATTGATAAAAACAAATGACTATTGAAAGTGCAAGTCGGTATCGTGCATAAATTTACTGGTCTCTGTGGTGATTTTAGAAGGCTGTGCCTATTTCTACTTTTACCCCATACTCTTTAACCCGATACCCAGGTAATGTGCTGTAGTCAGGATGGCCGAGCGGTCTAAGGCGCTGCGTTCAGGTCGCAGTCTCCTCATGGAGGCGTGGGTTCAAATCCCACTTCTGATAGTTGTTTAGTGCCTCTCAGGAGTCATGCTGCTTAACAGTAATAATAAGATGATGAAATAACAATTTATAATAAACACTCTCAAATGTAAACCTTCTGGAGCTGAGCAAAGATCAAGGAAAATAAGAAAACAGCTGTACTTAATAACAAATGAATGAGGGGAACATTTCACTTTATTGCATTATAATGAGTTACTTCATTGTCTTTCAGTTGTAAAATTATCACTTTCTATAGACTATGCCTGGTGGCCCATTCACTGCTGACAGGCCTGTTGTCGTGGCCGAGTGGTTAGGGCGATGGACTAGAAATCCATTAGGATCTTTCTGCGCAGGTTCGAATCCTGCCGACAACGGAATTGGATTTTCTTGACCCCTCCGGAGGTTGAAGTTTCGTCGTGTTTCTTATACCAATCATATCCTCTCAGATCTCCCTCCACAAGTACATAGGGATTAGTTGTCCATTTGGGACAGGATCCCACCTCACACCTTTACACACCTGGTTATCCATCTTTCTAGCTCTATAGGCCACAGTAGCATAGGTTACAGGTTTGTAGTCAAGCCACAGATTTCAGGTGAGATCCCATGATACACTCAACAATACAACAACACGATTCTCATGAATAACCATTAAGCCATTTGCTAAGATTTCCCCCATTTTCACATGTGGAAACCTGTTGTCACTCTTACCCTGACGGATAGCTCCAGACACTTTTTTGGTCCTATCTGAGGCATTTTTAAATTCATGTCCAAATGGCCATATTCTGAAGACACTCTTAAAGTCTGCAGGGTAATCGAACTGGCCACATCTAAAGTCAAGCCACAGGTCACAGTTGAGCTGCCTTGTTAAACCCTCAAAATAAATAATAACACGATTGCGTTGAAAATACCCATTAAGCCATTTGTTAAGATTTCAGCCAGGTGGACCTGTTGTCACTCTTACCCTGATGATTGTTGATATTTACAGACACTTTTTCGGTCTTATCTGAGAAATTTGATCATTTATATCAGAATGGCCATATTCTGAGGCCAGTTTAGCGTTCATTCAATGACGATTTACACGATTGCGTTGAAAATACCCATTAAGCCATTTGTTAAGATTTCAGCCATGTGGACCTGTTGTCACTCTTACCCTGATGATTGCTGATACTTACAGACACTTTTTCGGTCTTATCTGAGGAATTTTATCATTTATATCAGAATGGCCATATTCTGAGGCCAGTTTAGCTGCTCATTCAATGACGATTTACTACTCTTTTCCGTTGAAGGCCATATTGAGGTTAAATCAATGACTGGAGTTTTTCATTGATAAAAACAAATGACTATTGAAAGTGCAAGTCGGTATCGTGCATAAATTTACTGGTCTCTGTGGTGATTTTAGAAGGCTGTGCCTATTTCTACTTTTACCCCATACTCTTTAACCCGATACCCAGGTAATGTGCTGTAGTCAGGATGGCCGAGCGGTCTAAGGCGCTGCGTTCAGGTCTCAGTCTCCCATGGAGGCGTGGGTTCAAATCCCACTGACAGTTGTTTAGTGCCTCTCAGGAGTCATGCTGCTTAGCAGTAATAATAAGATGATGAAATAACAATTTATAATAAACACTCTCAAATGTAAACCTTCTGGAGCTGAGCAAAGATCAAGGAAAATAAGAAAACAGCTGTACTTAATAACAAATGAATGAGGGGAACATTTCACTTTATTGCATTATATTGAGTTACTGAGTTACTTCATTGTCTTTCAGTTGTAAAATTATCACTTTCTGTAGACTATGCCTGGTGGCCCATTCACTGCTGAATGGTTGTTGTCGTGGCCGAGTGGTTAAGGCGATGGACTAGAAATCCATTAGGATCTTCCTGCGCAGGTTCAAATCCTGCCGACAACGAAATTGAATTTTCTTGACCCCTCCGGAGGTTGAAGTTTCGTCGTGTTTCTTATACCAATCATATCCTCTCAGATCTCCACAAGTACATAGGGATTAGTTGTCCATTTGGGACAGGATCCCACCTCACACCTTTACACACCTGGTTATCCATCCTTCTAGCTCTATAGGCCACAGTAGCATAGGTTACAGGTTTGTAGTCAAGCCACAGATTTCAGGTGAGATCCCATGATACACTCAACAATACAACAACACGATTCTCATGAATAACCATTAAGCCATTTGCTAAGATTTCCCCCATTTTCACATGTGGAAACCTGTTGTCACTCTTACCCTGACGGATAGCTCCAGACACTTTTTTGGTCCTATCTGAGGCATTTTTAAATTCATGTCCAAATGGCCATATTCTGAAGACACTCTTAAAGTCTGCAGGGTAATCGAACTGGCCACATCTAAAGTCAAGCCACAGGTCACAGTTGAGCTGCCTTGTTAAACCCTCAAAATAAATGTGCCTATTTCTACTTTTTTACCCCATACTCTTTAACCCGATACCCAGGTAATGTGCTGTAGTCAGGATGGCCAAGTGGTCTAAGGCGCTGCGTTCAGGTCGCAGTCTCCCATGGAGGCGTGGGTTCAAATCCCACTTCTGACAGTTGTTTAGTGCCTCAGAGTCATGCTGCTTAGCAGTAATAATAAGATGATGAAATAACAATTTATAATAAACACTCTCAAATGTAAACCTTCTGGAGCTGAGCAAAGATCAAGGAAAATAAGAAAACAGCTGTACTTAATAACAAATGAATGAGGGGAACATTTCACTTTATTGCATTATAATGAGTTACTGAGTTACTTCATTGTCTTTCAGTTGTAAAATTATCACTTTCTGTAGACTATGCCTGGTGGCCCATTCACTGCTGACAGGCCTGTTGTCGTGGCCGAGTGGTTAAGGCGATGGACTAGAAATCCATTAGGATCTTCCTGCGCAGGTTCGAATCCTGCCGACAACGAAATTGAATTTTCTTGACCCTCCGGAGGTTGAAGTTTCGGTTTCTTATACCAATCATATCCTCTCAGATCTCCTCAAGTACATAGGGATTAGTTGTCCATTTGGGACAGGATCCCACCTCACACTTTTACACACCTGGTTATCCATCCTTCTAGCTCTATAGGCCACAGTAGCATAGGTTACAGGTTTGTAGTCAAGCCACAGATTTCAGGTGAGATCCCATGATACACTCAACAATACAACAACACGATTCTCATGAATAACCATTAAGCCATTTGCTAAGATTTCCCCATTTTCACATGTGGAAACCTGTTGTCACTCTTACCCTGATGGATAGCTCCAGACACTTTTTGGTCCTATCTGAGGCATTTTTAAATTCATGTCCAAATGGCCATATTCTGAAGACACTCTTAAAGTCTGCAGGGTAATCGAACTGGCCACATCTAAAGTCAAGCCACAGGTCACAGGTGAGCTGCCTTGTTAACCCTCAAAATAAATAATAACACGATTGCGTTGAAAATACCCATTAAGCCATTTGTTAAGATTTCAGCTATGTGGACCTGTTGTCACTCTTACCCTGATGATTGCTGATATTTACAGACACTTTTTCGGTCTTGTCTGAGAAATTTTATCATTTATATCAGAATGGCCATATTCTGAGGCCAGTTTAGCGCCCATTCAATGACGATTTACACGATTGCGTTTGAAAATACCCATTGAGCCATTTGTTAAGATTTCAGCCATGTGGACCTGTTGTCACTCTTACCCTGATGATTGCTGATACTTACAGACACTTTTTCGGTCTTATCTGAGGAATTTTATCATTTATATCAGAATGGCCATATTCTGAGGCCAGTTTAGCATTCATTCAATGACGATTTACTACTCTTTTCCGTTGAAGGCCATATTGAGGTTAAATCAATGACTGGAGTTTTTCATTGATAAAAACAAATGACTATTGAAAGTGCAAGTCGGTATCGTGCATAAATTTACTGGTCTCTGTGGTGATTTTAGAAGGCTGTGCCTATTTCTACTTTTACCCCATACTCTTTAACCCGATACCCAGGTAATGTGCTGTAGTCAGGATGGCCGAGCGGTCTAAGGCGCTGCATTCAGGTCGCAGTTTCCCATGGAGGCGTGGGTTCAAATCCCACTTCTGACAGTTGTTTAGTGCCTCTCAGGAGTCATGCTGCTTAGCAGTAATAATAAGATGATGAAATAACAATTTATAATAAACACTCTCAAATGTAAACCTTCTGGAGCTGAGCAAAGATCAAGGAAAATAAGAAAACAGCTGTACTTAATAACAAATGAATGAGGGGAACATTTCACTTTATTGCATTATAATGAGTTACTGATTTACTTCATTGTCTTTCAGTTGTAAAATTATCACTTTCTGTAGACTATGCCTGGTGGCCCATTCACTGCTGACAGGCCTCTTGTCGTGGCCGAGTGGTTAAGGCGATGGACTAGAAATCCATTAGGATCTTCCTGCTCAGGTTCGAATACTGCCGACAACGAAATTGAGTTTTCTTGCCCCCTTCGGAGGTTGAAGTTTCGTCGTGTTTGTTATACCAATCATATCCTCTCAGATCTCCTCAAGTACATAGGGATTAGTTGTCCATTTGGGACAGGATCCCACCTCACACCTTTACACACCTGGTTATCCATCCTTCTAGCTCTATAGGCCACAGTAGCATAGGTTATAGGTTTGTAGTCAAGCCACAGATTTCAGGTGAGATCCCATGATACACTCAACAATACAACAACACGATTCTCATGAATAACCATTAAGCCATTTGCTAAGATTTCCCCCATTTTCACATGTGGAAACCTGTTGTCACTCTTACCCTGACGGATAGCTCCAGACACTTTTTTGGTCCTATCTGAGGCATTTTTAAATTCATGTCCAAATGGCCATATTCTGAAGACACTCTTAAAGTCTGCAGGGTAATCGAACTGGCCACATATAAAGTCAAGCCACAGGTCACAGTTGAACTGCCTTGTTAAACCCTCAAAATAAATAATAACACGATTGCGTTGAAAATACCCATTAAGCCATTTGTTAAGATTTCAGCTATGTGGACCTGTTGTCACTCTTACCCTGATGATTGCTGATATTTACAGACACTTTTTCGGTCTTGTCTGAGAAATTTTATCATTTATATCAGAATGGCCATATTCTGAGGCCAGTTTAGCGTTCATTCAATGACGATTTACACGATTGCGTTGAAAATACCCATTGAGCCATTTGTTAAGATTTCAGCCATGTGGACCTGTTGTCACTCTTACCCTGATGATTGCTGATACTTACAGACACTTTTTCGGTCTTATCTGAGGAATTTTATCATTTATATCAGAATGGCCATATTCTGAGGCCAGTTTAGCATTCATTCAATGACGATTTACTACTCTTTTCCGTTGAAGGCCATATTGAGGTTAAATCAATGACTGGAGTTTTTCATTGATAAAAACAAATGACTATTGAAAGTGCAAGTCGGTATCGTGCATAAATTTACTGGTCTCTGTGGTGATTTTAGAAGGCTGTGCCTATTTCTACTTTTACCCCATACTCTTTAACTCGATACCCAGGTAATGTGCTGTAGTCAGGATGGCCGAGCGGTCTAAGGCGCTGCGTTCAGGTCGCAGTCTCCCATGGAGGCGTGGGTTCAAATCCCACTTCTGACAGTTGTTTAGTGCCTCTCAGGAGTCATGCTGCTTAGCAGTAATAATAAGATGATGAAATAACAATTTATAATAAACACTCTCAAATGTAAACCTTCTGGAGCTGAGCAAAGATCAAGGAAAATAAGAAAACAGCTGTACTTAATAACAAATGAATGAGGGGAACATTTCACTTTATTGCATTATAATGAGTTACTGAGTTACTTCATTGTCTTTCAGTTGTAAAATTATCACTTTCTGTAGACTATGCCTGGTGGCCCATTCACTGCTGACAGGCCTCTTGTCGTGGCCGAGTGGTTAAGGCGATGGACTAGAAATCCATTAGGATCTTCCTGCGCAGGTTCGAATCCTGCCGACAACGAAATTGAATTTTCTTGACCCCTCCGGAGGTTGAAGTTTCGTCGTGTTTCTTATACCAATCATATCCTCTCAGATCTCCTCAAGTACATAGGGATTAGTTGTCCATTTGGGACAGGATCCCACCTCACACCTTTACACACCTGGTTATCCATCCTTCTAGCTCTATAGGCCACAGTAGCATAGGTTACAGGTTTGTAGTCAAGCCACAGATTTCAGGTGAGATCCCATGATACACTCAACAATACAACAACACGATTCTCATGAATAACCATTAAGCCATTTGCTAAGATTTCCCCCATTTTCACATGTGGAAACCTGTTGTCACTCTTACCCTGACGGATAGCTCCAGACACTTTTTTGGTCCTATCTGAGGCATTTTTAAATTCATGTCCAAATGGCCATATTCTGAAGACACTCTTAAAGTCTGCAGGGTAATCGAACTGGCCACATATAAAGTCAAGCCACAGGTCACAGTTGAACTGCCTTGTTAAACCCTCAAAATAAATAATAACACGATTGCGTTGAAAATACCCATTAAGCCATTTGTTAAGATTTCAGCCAGGTGGACCTGTTGTCACTCTTACCCTGATGATTGTTGATATTTACAGACACTTTTTCGGTCTTGTCTGAGAAATTTTATCATTTATATCAGAATGGCCATATTCTGAGGCCAGTTTAGCATTCATTCAATGACGATTTACACGATTGCGTTGAAAATACCCATTAAGCCATTTGTTAAGATTTCAGCCACGTGGACCTGTTGTCACTCTTACCCTGATGATTGCTGATACTTACAGACACTTTTTCGGTCTTATCTGAGGAATTTTATCATTTATATCAGAATGGCCATATTCTGAGGCCAGTTTAGCGTTCTCATTTCCGCTCATTCAATGACGATTTACTACTCTTTTCCGTTGAAGGCCATATTGAGGTTAAATCAATGACTGGAGTTTTTCATTGATAAAAACAAATGACTATTGAAAGTGCAAGTCGGTATCGTGCATACATTTACTGGTCTCTGTGGTGATTTTAGAAGGCTGTGCCTATTTCTACTTTTACCCCATACTCTTTAACCCGATACCCAGATAATGTGCTGTAGTCAGGATGGCCGAGCGGTCTAAGGCGCTGCGTTCAGGTCTCAGTCTGCCATGGAGGCGTGGGTTCAAATCCCACTTCTGACAGTTGTTTAGTGCCTCTCAGGAGTCATGCTGCTTAGCAGTAATAATAAGATGATGAAATAACAATTTATAATAAACACTCTCAAATGTAAACCTTCTGGAGCTGAGCAAAGATCAAGGAAAATAAGAAAACAGCTGTACTTAATAACAAATGAATGAGGGGAACATTTCACTTTATTGCATTATAATGAGTTACTGAGTTACTTCATTGTCTTTCAGTTGTAAAATTATCACTTTCTGTAGACTATGCCTGGTGGCCCATTCACTGCTGACAGGCCTGTTGTCGTGGGCGAGTGGTTAAGGCGATGGACTAGAAATCCATTAGGATCTTCCTGCGCAGGTTCGAATCCTGCCGACAACGAAATTGAATTTTCTTGACCCCTCCGGAGGTTGAAGTTTCGTCGTGTTTCTTATACCAATCATATCCTCTCAGATCTCCACAAGTACATAGGGATTAGTTGTCCATTTGGGACAGGATCCCACCTCACACCTTTACACACCTGGTTATCCATCTTTCTAGCTCTATAGGCCACAGTAGCATAGGTTACAGGTTTGTAGTCAAGCCACAGATTTCAGGTGAGATCCCATGATACACTCAACAATACAACAACACGATTCTCATGAATAACCATTAAGCCATTTGCTAAGATTTCCCCATTTTCAAATGTGGAAACCTGTTGTCACTCTTACCCTGACGGATAGCTCCAGACACTTTTTGGTCCTATCTGAGGCATTTTTAAATTCATGTCCAAATGGCCATATTCTGAAGACACTCTTAAAGTCTGCAGGGTAATCGAACTGGCCACATCTAAAGTCAAGCCACAGGTCACAGTTGAGCTGCCTTGTTAAACCCTCAAAATAAATAATAACACGATTGCGTTGAAAATACCCATTAAGCCATTTGTTAAGATTTCAGCCATGTGGACCTGTTGTCACTCTTACCCTGATGATTGTTGATATTTACAGACACTTTTTCGGTCTTATCTGAGAAATTTTATCATTTATATCAGAATGGCCATATTCTGAGGCCAGTTTAGCGTTCATTCAATGACGATTTACACGATTGCGTTGAAAATACCCATTAAGCCATTTGTTAAGATTTCAGCTATGTGGACCTGTTGTCACTCTTACCCTGATGATTGCTGATACTTACAGACACTTTTTCGGTCTTATCTGAGGAATTTTATCATTTATATCAGAATGGCCATATTCTGAGGCCAGTTTAGCGTTCATTCAATGACGATTTACTACTCTTTTCCGTTGAAGGCCATATTGAGGTTAAATCAATGACTGGAGTTTTTCATTGATAAAAACAAATGACTATTGAAAGTGCAAGTCGGTATCGTGCATACATTTACTGGTCTCTGTGGTGATTTTAGAAGGCTGTGCCTATTTCTACTTTTACCCCATACTCTTTAACCCGATACCCAGGTAATGTGCTGTAGTCAGGATGGCCGAGCAGTCTAAGGCGCTGCGTTCAGGTCTCAGTCTGCCATGGAGGCGTGGGTTCAAATCCCACTTCTGACAGTTGTTTAGTGCCTCTCAGGAGTCATGCTGCTTAGCAGTAATAATAAGATGATGAAATAACAATTTATAATAAACACTCTCAAATGTAAACCTTCTGGAGCTGAGCAAAGATCAAGGAAAATAAGAAAACAGCTGTACTTAATAATGAATGAGGGGAACATTTCACTTTATTGCATTATAATGAGTTACTGAGTTACTTCATTTTCTTTCAGTTGTAAAATTATCACTTTCTGTAGACTATGCCTGGTGGCCCATTCACTGCTGACAGGCCTGTTGTCGTGGCCGAGTGGTTAAGGCGATGGACTAGAAATCCATTAGGATCTTCCTGCGCAGGTTCGAATCCTGCCGACAACGAAATTGAATTTTCTTGACCCCTCCGGAGGTTGAAGTTTCGTCGTGTTTCTTATACCAATCATATCCTCTCAGATCTCCTCAAGTACATAGGGATTAGTTGTCCATTTGGGACAGGATCCCACCTCACACCTTTACACACCTGGTTATCCATCCTTCTAGCTCTATAGGCCACAGTAACATAGGTTATAGGTTTGTAGTCAAGCCACAGATTTCAGGTGAGATCCCATGATACACTCAACAATACAACAACACGATTCTCATGAATAACCATTAAGCCATTTGCTAAGATTTCCCCCATTTTCACATGTGGAAACCTGTTGTCACTCTTACCCTGACGGATAGCTCCAGACACTTTTTGGTCCTATCTGAGGCATTTTTAAATTCATGTCCAAATGGCCATATTCTGAAGACACTCTTAAAGTCTGCAGGGTAATCGAACTGGCCACATCTAAAAGTCAAGCCACAGGTCACAGTTGAACTGCCTTGTTAAACCCTCAAAATAAATAATAACACGATTGCGTTGAAAATACCCATTAAGCCATTTGTTAAGATTTCAGCTATGTGGACCTGTTGTCACTCTTACCCTGATGATTGCTGATATTTACAGACACTTTTTCGGTCTTGTCTGAGAAATTTTATCATTTATATCAGAATGGCCATATTCTGAGGCCAGTTTAGCGTTCATTCAATGACGATTTACACGATTGCGTTGAAAATACCCATTGAGCCATTTGTTAAGATTTCAGCCATGTGGACCTGTTGTCACTCTTACCCTGATGATTGCTGATACTTACAGACACTTTTTCGGTCTTATCTGAGGAATTTTATCATTTATATCAGAATGGCCATATTCTGAGGCCAGTTTAGCATTCATTCAATGACGATTTACTACTCTTTTCCGTTGAAGGCCATATTGAGGTTAAATCAATGACTGGAGTTTTTCATTGATAAAAACAAATGACTATTGAAAGTGCAAGTCGGTATCGTGCATAAATTTACTGGTCTCTGTGGTGATTTTAGAAGGCTGTGCCTATTTCTACTTTTACCCCATACTCTTTAACCCGATACCCAGGTAATGTGCTGTAGTCAGGATGGCCGAGCGGTCTAAGGCGCTGCGTTCAGGTCTCAGTCTCCCATGGAGGCGTGGGTTCAAATCCCACTTCTGACAGTTGTTTAGTGCCTCTCAGGAGTCATGCTGCTTAGCAGTAATAATAAGATGATGAAATAACAATTTATAATAAACACTCTCAAATGTAAACCTTCTGGAGCTGAGCAAAGATCAAGGAAAATAAGAAAACAGCTGTACTTAATAATGAATGAGGGGAACATTTCACTTTATTGCATTATAATGAGTTACTGAGTTACTTCATTTTCTTTCAGTTGTAAAATTATCACTTTCTGTAGACTATGCCTGGTGGCCCATTCACTGCTGACAGGCCTGTTGTCGTGGCCGAGTGGTTAAGGCGATGGACTAGAAATCCATTAGGATCTTCCTGCGCAGGTTCGAATCCTGCCGACAACGAAATTGAATTTTCTTGACCCCTCCGGAGGTTGAAGTTTCGTCGTGTTTCTTATACCAATCATATCCTCTCAGATCTCCCTCCACAAGTACATAGGGATTAGTTGTCCATTTCGGACAGGATCCCACCTCACACCTTTACACACCTGGTTATCCATCTTTCTAGCTCTATAGGCCACAGTAGCATAGGTTACAGGTTTGTAGTCAAGCCACAGATTTCAGGTGAGATCCCATGATACACTCAACAATACAACAACACGATTCTCATGAATAACCATTAAGCCATTTGCTAAGATTTCCCCCATTTTCAAATGTGGAAACCTGTTGTCACTCTTACCCTGACGGATAGCTCCAGACACTTTTTTGGTCCTATCTGAGGCATTTTTAAATTCATGTCCAAATGGCCATATTCTGAAGACACTCTTAAAGTCTGCAGGGTAATCGAACTGGCCACATCTAAAGTCAAGCCACAGGTCACAGTTGAGCTGCCTTGTTAAACCCTCAAAATAAATAATAACACGATTGCGTTGAAAATACCCATTAAGCCATTTGTTAAGATTTCAGCCATGTGGACCTGTTGTCACTCTTACCCTGATGATTGTTGATATTTACAGACACTTTTTCGGTCTTATCTGAGAAATTTTATCATTTATATCAGAATGGCCATATTCTGAGGCCAGTTTAGCGTTCATTCAATGACGATTTACACGATTGCGTTGAAAATACCCATTAAGCCATTTGTTAAGATTTCAGCTATGTGGACCTGTTGTCACTCTTACCCTGATGATTGCTGATACTTACAGACACTTTTTCGGTCTTATCTGAGGAATTTTATCATTTATATCAGAATGGCCATATTCTGAGGCCAGTTTAGCGTTCATTCAATGACGATTTACTACTCTTTTCCGTTGAAGGCCATATTGAGGTTAAATCAATGACTGGAGTTTTTCATTGATAAAAACAAATGACTATTGAAAGTGCAAGTCGGTATCGTGCATAAATTTACTGGTCTCTGTGGTGATTTTAGAAGGCTGTGCCTATTTCTACTTTTACCCCATACTCTTTAACCCGATACCCAGGTAATGTGCTGTAGTCAGGATGGCCGAGCGGTCTAAGGCGCTGCGTTCAGGTCGCAGTCTCCCATGGAGGCGTGGGTTCAAATCCCACTTCTGACAGTTGTTTAGTGCCTCTCAGGAGTCATGCTGCTTAGCAGTAATAATAAGATGATGAAATAACAATTTATAATAAACACTCTCAAATGTAAACCTTCTGGAGCTGAGCAAAGATCAAGGAAAATAAGAAAACAGCTTAACTTAATAACAAATGAAAGAGGGGAACATTTCCTTTTATTGCATTATAATGAGTAACTGCATTGTCTTTCAGTTGTAAAATTATCACTTTCTGTAGGTTATGCCTGGTGACCCATTCACTGCTGATGTGGGAGAAATTATATACATGATTTGATAACACAAGAGAAAGATACACTTATGGGTTCATTCCCTGTTCTGGTAAAATGCATTTTCTATTGTATAGGGCAGGAAGCAGTTAAAGGCCATGGGGGTATGGGACACTAAAAATGCAGGCACATAGACGCTTAGACCAGCTGGACAAAGATCAGAGGGATAGAAAAAGGAGGGGGTCAGCCAAATGACCAACTGATGGATTTACAGACATCAATCGCATCACAGGGGAGACGCATAAGTCTGTTTGATCTTAGACAACCATATGAAGAGAAGGAGACCAAGGCAGCTGGACACACTAAAAACTAGAGATAAAACAGGCCACAGGAAAGGGGGATGTATATTATCTTTAGGTCAAAGCAAGGGTCTTGTCATCATCATTATAATCTGGCCGAAAGCAGATGTGGGCGTTACTGGGCTGAACAAGCAGGATTGGGATGTAACTGTATTTGCATTGGGGGATGAACTGATAATGTATGTGGGGGTATAAAATGAAGAGTGAGAGCTCTGGAAAGGTGTGGGTCCCGCGTGGCTCTCCGGCTTATGATACTGGTGTATTAAAAGTCTATATTGATTTTCACAAAGTTCTTGGTTGTGTCATATTTGAACCGATTTGGACTAGAAATCCATTAGGATCTTCCTGCGCAGGTTAGAATCCTGCCGACAGCGAAATTGAATTTTCTTGACCCCTCCGGAGGTTGAAGTTTAGTCGTGTTTCTTATACCAATCATATCCTCTCAGATCTCCACAAGTACATAGGGATTAGTTGTCCATTTGGGACAGGATCCCACCTCACACCTTTACACACCTGGTTATCCATCCTTCTAGCTCTATAGGCCACAGTAGCATAGGTTACAGGTTTGTAGTCAAGCCACAGATTTCAGGTGAGATCCCATGATACACTCAACAATACAACAACACGATTCTCATGAATAACCATTAAGCCATTTGCTAAGATTTCCCCCATTTTGACATGTGGAAACCTGTTGTCACTCTTACCCTGACGGATAGCTCCAGACACTTTTTTGGTCCTATCTGAGGCATTTTTAAATTCATGTCCAAATGGCCATATTCTGAAGACACTCTTAAAGTCTGCAGGGTGATCGAACTGGCCACATCTAAAGTCAAGCCACAGGTCAGAGGTGAGCTGCTTTGTTAAACCCTAAAAATAAATAATAACACGATTGCGTTGAAAATACCCATTATCCTGTTACTCCTACCCCCTACTTTTTCGAACATTCTGTTAAAAATCGCGCAACATTTCAGCGCCCTGCTACTCATGCCAGGAATATAGTACGTTCATATGGTTAGAATGTGTGGATAGGAAACCCTCGGACGTTTTTAAAACTGGTTAAATCACGACTGTGGCTATTACATAACGTGCGTTACATCGGAAAGCGCAGGAAAACCTGATCACAGAAAATGGAAATAAATATCCTTGCGCCACTTCCAGCAATTGTTAACAGTGAGCCGAATTAGATAAGACCGAGCATTCAACTCCCACAGCATCCCCATGTTGTCTAGGGTCTTGTGAATTGAATCATCTTTGATTCTTGGTTGAACCGAAAGAGGGGCACGACTTACCTCCGGTCTCCGCCCAGATCATTCCGGAAGAGCTCTCTCCTGAAATTTTTTCCAAGACGACAGCTAATGATTTCTACATCGCCTATGGATGATTTTTATCGCTTATTAACGTTTACTAATACCTAAAGTAGCATTACAAACGTATTTCGAAGTGTTTTGTGAAAGTTTATCGTCTACTTTTTGAATTTAAAAAATGACGTTACGTTGTGAAATCGCTGTTTTTTTCGTTTTCTTAGTGCAGGGTTGGAGCGAGCGGTCGCATCTGCACTCGGTCCGCAGGTAGTATTACATTTCATTACATTTCATTATAGTACAACGGTTTGATTTGTCTAATCTTAGCAATTTCTTCTTAGCTAGCTACACAGCCGTCTTTGTATCATAGATAATTGCGTAATTATCGTATTTCGTCGTCCTAACGCAGTCTACACTGCCCTGCACCTAGCCAGCTAGCTAACGTCCACCGTTAGCTAGTCCACCGTCTACCGATTAGCAGCACAACTATTACACTCAACTGAACGACTTGATTAGTGTAGTGTTAGCTAGCTACATAGTTGTCTTTGCTGTCTTCGTACCCAAGATAATTGTGTAGTTTAGAGTGTGTAGTTTTATGTCGTCCTTAACATAGGAGACTCTGCTAGCTAGCCAACGCTAGCTACCGAACAGAACTTCTGCACTCAACAATCCGGGCCGCATTTCGCTTCGCTCCACAGGTAGTATCACATTTTTCATTTCATTTCATTACAGTACAACGGCTTGATTTGTTTGATCGCAGCTAGCTACATAGCTAGCTACATAGCCGTCTTTGTTTCAAAGATAATTGTGTAGTCTAGAGCGATTTCCTAGGTTAGTTAGCCAGCTATTGTCGTTCTTTTAACGCAACGTAACGTAATCAACACTGCTAGCTAGCCAGCTAGCCCCGAATAGCAGCACAGTAGAAACTATTACACTCAACGGAACGACTTGATTAGTGTAGCGTCAACAACGCAGCCAATGCCAACTAGCCTACTTAGTCAACAACGCAGCCTCTGCCAGCTAGCCTACTTCAGCAGTACTGTATCATTTTAATCATTTTAGTCAATAAGATTCTTGCTACGTAAGCTTAACTCTCTGAACACTCGTGACGTGTAGTCCACTTGTCATTCCAATCTACTTTGAATTAGCGTAGCCTCTTGTGTAGCCTGTCAACTATGTGTCTGTCTATCCCTGTTCTCTCCTCTCTGCACAGACCATACAAACGCTCCACACCGCGTGGCCGCGGCCACCCTAATCTGGTGGTCCCAGCGCGCACGACCCACGTGGAGTTCCAGGTCTCCGGTAGCCTCTGGAACTGCCGATCTGCGGCCAACAAGGCAGAGTTCATCTCCGCCTATGTCTCCCTCCAGTCCCTCGACTTCTTGGCACTGACGGAAACATGGATCACCACAGACAACACTGCTACTCCTACTGCTCTCTCTTCGTCTGCCCACGTGTTCTCGCACACCCCGAGAGCTTCTGGTCAGCGGGGTGGTGGCACCGGGATCCTCATCTCTCCCAAGTGGTCATTCTCTCTTTCTCCCCTTACCCATCTGTCTATCGCCTCCTTTGAATTCCATGCTGTCACAGTTACCAGCCCTTTCAAGCTTAACATCCTTATCATTTATCGCCCTCCAGGTTCCTCGGAGAGTTCATCAATGAGCTTGATGCCTTGATAAGCTCCTTTCCTGAGGACGGCTCACCTCTCACAGTTCTGGGCGACTTTAACCTCCCCACGCCTACCTTTGACTCATTCCTCTCTGCCTCCTTCTTTCCACTCCTCTCCTCTTTGACCTCACCCTCTCACCTTCCCCCTACTCACAAGGCAGGAAATACGCTCGACCTCATCTTTACTAGATGCTGTTCTTCCACTAACCTCGTTGCAACTCCTCCAAGTCTCCGACCACTACCTTGTATCCTTTTCCCTCTCGCTCTCATCCAACACTTCCCACACTGCCCCTACTCGGATGGTATCGCGCCGTCCCAACCTTCGCTCTCTCTCCCCCGCTACTCTCTCCTCTTCCATCCTATCATCTCTTCCCTCTGCTCAAACCTTCTCCAACCTATCTCCTGATTCTGCCTCCTCAACCCTCCTCTCCTCCCTTTCTGCATCCTTTGACTCTCTATGTCCCCTATCCTCCAGGCCGGCTCGGTCCTCCCCTCCCGCTCCGTGGCTCGACGACTCATTGCGAGCTCACAGAACAGGGCTCCGGGCAGCCGAGCGGAAATGGAGGAAAACTCGCCTCCCTGCGGACCTGACATCCTTTCACTCCCTCCTCTCTACATTTTCCTCCTCTCTCTGCTGCTAAAGCCACTTTCTACCACTCTAAATTCCAAGCATCTGCCTCTAACCCTAGGAAGCTCTTTGCAACCTTCTCCTCCCTCCTGAATCCTCCTCCCCTCCCCCTCCTCCCTCTCTGCAGATGACTTCGTCAACCATTTTGAAAAGAAGGTCGACGACATCCGATCCTCGTTTGCTAAGTCAAACGACACCGCTGGTTCTGCTCACACTGCCCTACCCTGTGCTCTGACCTCTTTCTCCCCTCTCTCTCCAGATGAAATCTCGCGTCTTGTGACGGCCGGCCGCCCTACAACCTGCCCGCTTGACCCTATCCCCTCCTCTCTTCTCCAGACCATTTCCGGAGACCTCCTCCCTTACCTCACCTCGCTCATCAACTCATCCCTGACCGCTGGCTACGTCCCTTCCGTCTTCAAGAGAGCGAGAGTTGCACCCTTCTGAAAAAACCTACACTCGATCCCTCCGAAGTCAACAACTACAGACCAGTATCCCTTCTTTCTTTTCTCTCCAAAACTCTTGAACGTGCCGTCCTGGCCAGCTCTCCCGCTATCTCTCTCAGAATGACCTTCTTGATCCAAATCAGTCAGGTTTCAAGACTAGTCATTCAACTGAGACTGCTCTTCTCTGTATCACGGAGGCGCTCCGCACTGCTAAAGCTAACTCTCTCTCCTCTGCTCTCATCCTTCTAGACCTATCGGCTGCCTTCGATACTGTGAACCATCAGATCCTCCTCTCCACCCTCTCCGAGTTGGGCATCTCCGGCGCGGCCCACGCTGGATTGCGTCCTACCTGACAGGTCGCTCCTACCAGGTGGCGTGGCGAGAATCCGTCTCCACACCACGTGCTCTCACCACTGGTGTCCCCCAGGGCTCTGTTCTAGGCCCTCTCCTATTCTCGCTATACACCAAGTCACTTGGCTCTGTCATAACCTCACATGGTCTCTCCTATCATTGCTATGCAGACGACACACAATTAATCTTCTCCTTTCCCCCTTCTGATGACCAGGTGGCGAATCGCATCTCTGCATGTCTGGCAGACATATCCGTGTGGATGACGGATCACCACCTCAAGCTGAATCCCTCGGCAAGACGGAGCTGCTCTTCCTCCCGGGGAAGGACTGCCCGTTCCATGATCTCGCCATCACGGTTGACAACTCCATTGTGTCCTCCTCCCAGAGCGCTAAGAACCTTGGCGTGATCCTGGACAACACCCTGTCGTTCTCAACTAACATCAAGGCGGTGGCCCGTTCCTGTAGGTTCATGCTCTACAACATCCGCAGAGTACGACCCTGCCTCACACAGGAAGCGGCGCAGGTCCTAATCCAGGCACTTGTCATCTCCCGTCTGGATTACTGCAACTCGCTGTTGGCTGGGCTCCTGCCTGTGCCATTAAACCCCTACAACTCATCCAGAACGCCGCAGCCCGTCTGGTGTTCAACCTTCCCAAGTTCTCTCACGTCACCCCGCTCCTCCGCTCCCTCCACTGGCTTCCAGTTGAAGCTCGCATCCGCTACAAGACCATGGTGCTTGCCACGGAGCTGTGAGGGGAACGGCACCTCAGTACCTCCAGGCTCTGATCAGGCCCTACACCCAAACAAGGGCACTGCGTTCATCCACCTCTGGCCTGCTCGCCTCCCTACCACTGAGGAAGTACAGTTCCCGCTCAGCCCAGTCAAAACTGTTCGCTGCTCTGGCCCCCCAATGGTGGAACAAACTCCCTCACGACGCCAGGACAGCGGAGTCAATCACCACCTTCCGGAGACACCTGAAACCCCACCTCTTTAAGGAATACCTAGGATAGGATAAAGTAATCCCTCTCAACCCCTCCCCTGAAAAGATTTAGATGTACTACTGTTCCACTGGAGGTCATAAGGTGAATGCACCAATTTGTAAGTCGCTCTGGATAAGAGCGTCTGCTAAATGACTTAAATGTAAATGTAAATGTAAATGTTTATCACACAGTCTACATATAACGATATCTTGGCTTTATATGGCCCGATTTAATCAAATAAAGACCCAATAGTGTTTATGGGACATCTAGGAGTGCCAACAAAGAAGATGGTGAAAGGTAATGACTGTTTTCTATTTTATTGTGCGGTTTGTGTAACGCCTCAAATGCTAATTATTTTGTTTACGTCCCCTGCTGTGCTTTTCTGTTGTAGTGTATTGGTGCATGCTATCAGATAATAGCTTCTCATGCTGTCGCCAAAAGCATTTTAAAATCTGACTTGTTGCCTGGATTCACAACGAGTGTAGCTTTAATTTGATACCCTGCATGTGTATTTTAATGAACTTTTGAGTTTTAACTAATACTATTAGCATTTAGCGTAGCGCATTGCATTTCCAGAGTTCTAGTTGGGACGCAAGCGTCCCAAGTA